>NW_027513661.1:0-156814 GCF_048772815.1 Callospermophilus lateralis | reverse complement strand
GGTGCCACAAATCATTTCCTGGTGTTTCGGAACCTCGTTATTTCTTAGAAGCTTTGGCACCCCCTCTCAATGAAAGTGCTTTTCCACAGTCTGTGCCAAGGGCTACTTGAACAGGAAACAAACCTTAGAGTCAAAACTGAGAACTCCTATATTTTTGTCAAGTTTCAACGATCTACTCCAAAAAAGGTTGGATTTAAAGTTCCAATTCATCTATCCATATAGGAGAGACCAGAGTGAAACCTAAAAATAAAAACTGCTACTGTAGACGAACAATTCAACCTAGAAGAACAAAATTTGGTGAGCCAAGTGGGATTTGTTGACTTGTCATTGCCAGCACGTATCATCAAGATTGGGTGAAAAAATATTTGCTGGTATTTCGGAAACTCGTTATTTCTTGGAAGCTTGGCAACCCCTTTCAATGATAGTGCTTTTCCACAGTCTCGGCTTAGGGCTACTTGAAGAGGAAACCAAATCATAGAGACAAAACTGAGAACTCCTTTATTTTGTCAAGTTTCAAAGAGCTACTACAAACCTTTTTGGATTTAGTTTTCCAAATTCATCTATCTATATAGGTGAGAACAGAGGTAAAACTAAAAATATAAACTGCTACTGTAAACGAACGCTTCAACATAGAGGAACAAAATTTGGTGAGTCAAGTGGGATTTGTTTACCGATCATTACCACCAAGTATCATCAAGTTGCCGTGAAAAAATATTTGCTGGTATTTTGGAAAATCATGTTTTCTTAGAAGCTTGGCAACCCATCACAATGAAAGTGCTTTTCCAGAGTCTGTGACTAGGGCTACTTGAAGAGGAAACAAACCATAGAGACAAAACTGAGAACTCCTTTATTTTGTCAAGTTGTAAAAAGCTACTACAAACCATGTTGGATTTAGAGTTCCAAATTCATCTATCTATATAGGAGAGAACAGAGTAAAACCTAAAAATAAAAACTGCTACTGTAAACGAACGCTTCAACCTAGAAGAACAAAAATTTGGTGAGCCAAGTGGGATTTGTGTACTGATCATGACCACCAAGTATCATCAAGATTCGGTGAAAAAATATTTGCTGATATTTCACAAACTCGTTATTTCTTAGAAGCTTGGCAACCCATCTCAATGAAAGTGCTTTTCCACAGTCTGTGACTAGGGCTACTTGAAAAGGAAAGAAATCATAGAGACAAAACAGAGAACTCCTTTATTTCTTCAAGTTTCAAAGAGCTACTACAAACCATGTTGGATTTATTGATCCAAATTCATCTATCTATATAGGAGAGAACAGAGTGACACCTAAATATATAAATTGCTACTGTAGACGAACACTTCAACCTAGAAGAACAAAATTTGGTGAGTCAAGTGGGATTTGTGTACCGATCATGACCAGCAAGTATCATCAAGATTGGGTGAAAAAATATTTGCTGGTATTTTGGAAACTCATTATTTCTTAGAAGCTTGGCAACCCCTCTCAATGTAAGTGCTTTTCCACAGTCTCTGCCCAGGGCTACTTGAAGACTAAACAAACCATAGAGACAAAACTGAAACTCCTTTATTTTGTCAACTTTCAAAGAGCTACAAAAACCATGTTGGATTTAGAGTTCCAAATTCATCTATCTATATAGGAGAGAATAGAGTGAAACCTAAAAATAAAACACTGCTACTGTAAACGAACGCTTCAACCTAGAAGACGAAAATTTGGTGAGGCAAGTGGGATTTGTGGACTTTTCATTACCACCAGGTATCATCAAGATTGGGTGAAAAAATGTTTGCTGGTGTTTCGGAAACTCGTTATTTCTTAGAAGCTTGGCAACCCCTCTCAATGAAGTGCTTTTCCACACTCTGTGCCTAGGGCTACTTGAACAGGAAACAAACCTTAGAGTCAAAACTGAGAACTCCTATATTTTGTCAAGTTTCAACGATCTACTCCAAAAAAGGTTGGATTTAAAGTTCCAAATTCATCTATCCATATAGGAGAGACCAGAGTGAAACCTAAAAATAAAAACTGCTACTGTAAACGAACAATTCAACCTAGAAGATCAAAATTTGGTGAGCCAAGTGGGATTTGTTGACTTGTCATTGCCAGCACGTATCATCAAGATTGGGTGAAAAAATATTTGCTGGTATTTCGGAAACTCGTTATTTCTTGGAAGCTTGGCAACCCCTTTCAATGATAGTGCTTTTCCACAGTCTCGGCTTAGGGCTACTTGAAGAGGAAACAAATCATAGAGACAAAACTGAGAACTCCTTTATTTTGTCAAGTTTCAAAGAGCTACTACAAACCTTTTTGGATTTAGTTTTCCAAATTCATCTATCTATATAGGTGAGAACAGAGGTAAAACTAAAAATATAAACTGCTACTGTAAACGAACGCTTCAACATAGAGGAACAAAATTTGGTGAGTCAAGTGGGATTTGTTTACCGATCATTACCACCAAGTATCATCAAGTTGCCGTGAAAAAATATTTGCTGGTATTTTGGAAAATCATGTTTTCTTAGAAGCTTGGCAACCCATCACAATGAAAGTGCTTTTCCAGAGTCTGTGACTAGGGCTACTTGAAGAGGAAACAAACCATAGAGACAAAACTGAGAACTCCTTTATTTTGTCAAGTTGTAAAAAGCTACTACAAACCATGTTGGATTTAGAGTTCCAAATTCATCTATCTATATAGGAGAGAACAGAGTAAAACCTAAAAATAAAAACTGCTACTGTAAACGAACGCTTCAACCTAGAAGAACAAAATTTGGTGAGCCAAGTGGGATTTGTGTACTGATCATGACCACCAAGTATCATCAAGATTCGGTGAAAAAATATTTGCTGATATTTCACAAACTCGTTATTTCTTAGAAGCTTGGCAACCCATCTCAATGAAAGTGCTTTTCCACAGTCTGTGACTAGGGCTACTTGAAAAGGAAAGAAATCATAGAGACAAAACAGAGAACTCCTTTATTTCTTCAAGTTTCAAAGAGCTACTACAAACCATGTTGGATTTATTGATCCAAATTCATCTATCTATATAGGAGAGACCAGAGGGAAAACTTAAAGTATAAAGTGCTACTGTAAACGAACGCGTCATCCTAGAAGAACAAAATTTGGTGAGTCAAGTGGGATTTGGGTACCGATCATGACCACCAAGTATCATCAAGATTGGGTGAAAAAATATTTGCTGATATTTCGAAACACATTATTTCTTAGAAGCTTGGCAACCCCTCTCAATGAAAGTGCTTTTCCACTGTCTGAGCCTAGGGCTGGTGGAAGAGTAAAGAAACCTTAGAGACAAAACTGAGAACTCCTTTATTTTCTCAAGTTTCAAAGAGCTACTACAAACCATGTTGGATTAGAGTTCCAAATTCATCTATCTATATAGAAGAGAATAGAGTGAAACCTAAATATAAAAACTGCTACTGTAGACGAACGCTTCAACCTAGAAGAACAAAATTTGGTGAGCCTAGTGGGATTTGTGTACTGATCATTACCACCAAGTATCATCGACATTGGGTGAAAAAATGTTTGGTGGTATTTCGGAAACTCGTTATTTCTTAGAACCTTGGCAACCCATCTCAATGAAAGTGCTTTTCCACAGTCTGTGCCTAGGGCTACTTGAAGAGGAAACAAACCATAGAGTCAAAACTGAGAACTCCTTTATTTTGTCAAGTTTCAAAGGTCTACTACAAACCAGGTTGGATTTAGAGTTCCAAATTCATCTATCTATATAGGAGAGACCAGAGTGAAACCTAAAAATAAATACTGCTACTGAAAACGAATGCTTCAAACTAGAAGAACAAAATTTGGTGAGCGAAGTGCGATTTGTGTACTTGTCATTACCACCACGTATCATCAACATTGTGTGAAAAAATATTTGCTGGTATTTCGGAAACTCGTAATTTCTTGGAAAGTTGGCAACCCCATTCAATGAAAGTGCTTTTCCACAGTCTCTGCTTAGGGCTACGTGAAGTGGAAACAAATCATAGAGACAAAACTGAGAACTCCGTTATTTTGTCAAGGTTCAAAAAGCTACTACAAACCATGTTGGATTTAGAATTCCAAATTCATCTCTCTATAGGAGAGAAGAGAGGGAAACCTAAGTATAAAAACTGCTACTGTAGACGAACGCTTCAACCCAGAAGAACAAAATTTGGTGAGCCAAGTGGGATTTGTTTACTGATCATTACCACCAAGTATCATCAAGATTGGGTGAAAAAATATTTGCTGGTATTTCGGAAACTCGTTATTTCTTAGAAGCTTGGCAACCCCTCTCAATGAAAGTGTTTTTCCACAGTCTGTGCCTAGGGCTACTTGAAGAAAAAACAACCCATAGAGACAAAAATGAGAACAACTTTATTTTGTCAAGTTTCAAAGAGCTACTACAAACCATGTTGGATTTAGAGTTCCAAATTCATCTATCTATATAGGAGAGACCAGAGGGAAAACTTAAAATATAAACTGTTACTGTAAACGAACGCTTCATCCTAGAAGAACAAAATTTGGTGAGTCAAGAGGGATTTGTGTACCGATCATGACCACCAAGTATCATCAAGATTGGGTGAAAAAATATTTGCTGGTATTTTGGAAACTCATTATTTCTTAGAAGCTTGGCAACCCCTCTCAATGAAAATGCTTTTCCAGAGTCTGTTCCTAGGGCTACTTGAAGAGTAAAAAAACCATAGAGACAAAACTGAGAACTCCTTTATTTTGTCAAGTTGTAAATATCTACTACAAACCATGTTGGATTTAGAGTTCCAAATTCATCTATCTATATAGGAGAGAAAAGAGTGAAACCTAAAAATATAAACTGCTACTGTAAACGAACGCTTCAACCTAGACAAACAAAATTTGGTGAGCCATGTGGGATTTGTGTACCGATCATGACCACCAAGTATCATCAAGATTCGGTGAAAAAATATTTGCTGATATTTCGGAAACTCGATATTTCTTAGAAGCTTGGCAACCCCTCTCAATGAAAGTGCTTTTCCACAGTCTGTGACTAGGGCTACTTGAAGAGGAAACAAATATAGAGAAAAAACTGTGAACTCCTTTATTTTTTCAAGTTTCAAAGAGCTACTACAAACCATGTTGGATTTAGAGTTCCAAATTCATCTATCTACATAGGAGAGACCAGAGGGAAAACTTAAATTATAAACTGCTACTGTAAAAGAACGCTTCATCCTAGAACAACAAAATTTGGTGAGTCAAGTGGGATTTGTGTACCGATCATGACCACCAAGTATCATCAAGTTTGGGTGAAAAAATATTTGCTGATATTTCGGAAACTCGTTATTTCTTAGAAGCTTGGCAACCCCTCTCAATGAAAGTGCTTTTCCACAGTCTGAGCCTAGGGCTAGTTGAAGAGTAAAGAAACCTTAGAGAAAAAACTGAGAACTCCTTTATTTTGTCAAGTTTCAAAGAGCTACTACAAACCATGTTGGATTTAGAGTTCCAAATTCATCTATCTATATAGAAGAGACCAGAGGGAAAACTTAAAATATAAACTGTTACTGTAAACGAACGTTTCATCCTAGAAAAAGAAATTTGGTGAGCCAAGTGGGATTTGTGGACTTGTTTTTACCACCACGTATCATCAAGATTGGGTGAAAAAATATTTGCTGGAATTTTGGAAACTCGTAATTTCTTGGAAGCTTGGCAACCCCTCTCAATGAAAGTGCTTTTCCACAGTCTGTGCCTAGGGCTACTTGAAGAGGAAACAAACCATAGAGACAAAACTGAGAACTCCTTTATTTTGTCAACTTTCAAAGAGCTACTACAAACCATGTTGTATTTAGAGTTCCAAATTTTTCTATCTATATAGGAGAGAACAGAGGGAAACCTAAATATAAAAACTGCTACTGTAAATGAAAAATTAAACCTAGAAGATCAAAATTTGGTGAGCCAAGTGGGATTTGTGGACGTGTCATTACCACCACGTATCATCAAGATTGGGTGAAAAAATATTTGCTGGTATTTCGGAAACTCGTAATTTCTTGAAAGCTTGGCAACCCCTCTCAATTAAAGTGCTTCTCCACAGTCTCTGCTTAGTGCTACTTGAAGCGGAAACAAATCATAGAGACAAAACTGAGAACTCCTCTATTTTGTCAAGTTTCAAAGAGCTACTACAACCATGTTGGATTTAGTGTTCCAAATTCATCTATCTATACAGGAGAGAACAGAGGGAAACCTAAAAATATAAACTGCTACTGTAAACGAATGCTTCAACCTAAAAATAAAAAAATTGGTGAGTCAAGTGGGATTTGTTTACCGATCATTACCACCAAGTATCATCAAGATTGTGTGACAAAATATTTGCTGGTATTTCGAAAAATCGTAATTTCTTGGAAGCTTGGCAACCCCTTTCAATGAAAGTGCTTTTCCACAGACTCTGCTTAGGGCTATATGAAGCGGAAACAAGTCATAGAGACAAAACTTAAAACTTTTTTATTTTGTCAAGTTTCAAAGAGCTACTACACACCATGTTGGATTTAGAGTTCCAAATTCATCTATCAATATAGAAGAGAACAGAGTGCAACCTAAAAATGAAAACTGCTACTGTAAACGAACGCTTCAACCTAGAAGAACAAAATTTGGTGAGCCAAGTGGGATTTGTGGACTTGTCATTATCACAACATATCATCAAGATTGGGTGAAAAAATATTTCCTGGTATTTCGGAAACTCGTATTTTCTTGGAAGCTTGGCAAACCCTCTCAATGAAAGTGCTTTTCCACTGTCTGTGCGTAGGGCTACTTGAAGAGGAAAAAAACCATATAGACAAAACTGAGAACTCCTTTATTTTGTCAAGTTTCAAAGAGCTACTACAAACTATGTTGGATTTAGAGTTCCAAATTCATCTATCTATATAGCAGAGAACAGAGTGTACCCTAAATATAAAAACTGCTACTGTAGACGAATGCTTCAACCTAGAAGAACAAAATTTGGTGAGCCAAGTGGGATTGGTGTACTTGTCCTTACCACCAAGTACCAAAAGATTGGTTGAAAAAATATTTGCTGGTATTTCGGGAACTCCTAATTTCTTAGAAGCTTGGCAACCCCTATCAATGAAAGTGCTTTTCTACCGTCTGTGGCTAGGGCAACTTGAAGAGGAAAGAAACCATAGAGACAAACCTGAGAACTCCTTTATTTGGTCAAGTTTCAAAGAGCTACTACAAACCATGTTGGATTTAGAGTTCCAAATTCATCTATCTATATAGGACAGAACAGAGGAAAACCTAAATATAAAATCTGCTACAGTAGACGAACGCTTCAACCTAGAAGAACGAAATTTGATGAGTCAAGTGGGATTTGTGTACTGATCATTACCACCAAGTATCATCAAGATTCGGTGAAAAAATATTTGCTGGTATTTCGGAAACTCGTATATTCTTGGAAGCTTGGCAAACCCTCTCAATGAAAGTGCTTTTCCACCGTCTGTGCCTAGGGCTACTTGAAGAGGAAACAATCCATAGAGACAAAACTGAGAACTCCTTTATTTTGCCAGGTTTCAAACAGCGACTGCAAACCATGTTGGATTAAAAGTTCCAAAGTCATCTATCTATATAGGAGAGAACAGAGGGAAACCTAAATATAAAAACAGGTACTGTAGACGAACGCTTCAACCTAGAAGAAAAAAATTTGGTGAGCAATGTGGGATTTGTGGACTTGCCATTACCACCACGTATCTTCAAGATTGGGTGAAAAAATATTTGCTGCTATTTTTGAAAACTCGTATTTTCTTGGAAGCTTGTCAACTCCCATCAATGAAATTGCTCCTCCACATTCTCTGCTTAGGGCTACTTGAAGCGGAAACAAAGCATTGAGACAAAACTGAAAACTCCTTTAATTTGTCAAGTTTCAAAGAGCCACTACAAACCATGTTGGATTTAGAGTTCCAAATTCATCTTTCTATATACGAGAGAACAGAGTGAAACCTAAATATAAAAACTGCTACTGTAGACGAACGCTTCAACCTAGAAGAACAAAATTTGGTGAGTCAAGTGGGATTTGTGTACCGATCATTACCACCAAGTATCATCAAGATTGGGTGAAAAAATATTTGCTGGTATTTCGGAAACTCGTTAATTGTTAGAAGCTTGGCAACCCCTCACAATGAAAGTGCTTTCCCACAGTCTGTGCCTAAGGCTACTTGAAGAGGAAACAATCCATAGAGACAAAACTGAGAACTCGTTTATTTTGTCAAGTTTCTAAAGCCATAACAAACCATGTTGGATTTAGATCTCCAAATTCATCTATCTATATAGGAGAGAACAGAGTGAAACCTAAATATAAAAACTGCTACAGTAGAAGAATGCTTAAACCTAGAAGAAAAAAATTTGTTGAGCCAAGTGGGATTTGTATACTTGTCATTGCCACCAGGTATCACCAAGATTGGGTGAAAAAATATTTGCTGGTATTTCGGAAACTCGTAATTTCTTGGAAGCTTGGCAACCCCTTTCAATGAAAGTGCTTTTCCACAGTCTCTGATTAGGGCTACATGAAGCGCAAACAAATCATAGAGACAAAAGTGAAAACTCCTTTATTTTGTCAAGTTTCAAAGAGCTACTACAAACCATGTTGGATTTAGAGTTCCAAATTAATCGATATATATAGGAGAGAACAGAGTACAACCTTAAAATGAAAACTGCTACAGTAAACGAACGCTTCAACCTAGAACAAAATTTGGTGAGCCAAGTGGGATTTGTTGGCTTGTCATTACCACCACGTATCATCAAGATTGGGTGAAAAAATATTTGCTGGTATTTCGGAAACTCGTACATTCTTGGAAGCTTGGCAAACCCTCTCAATGAAAGTGCTTTTCCACCGTCTGTGCCTAGGGCTACTTGAAGAGGAAACAAACCATAGAGAAAAAACTGAGAACTCCTTTATTTTGTCAAGTTTCAAAAAGCTACTAAAAACCATGTTGGATTTAGAGTTCCAAATTCATGTATTTATATAGGAGTACAGAGTGAAACCTAAAAATAAAAACTGCTACTGTAAACAAACGCTTTAACGTAGAAGAACAAAATGTGGTGAGCCAAGTGGTATTTGTGGACTTGTCATTACCACCAAGTATCATCAAGATTGGGTGAAAAAATATTTGCTGGTATTTCGGAAACTCGTAATTTCTTGGAAGCTTGGAAACCCCTCTCAATGAAAGTGCTTTTCCACAGTCTCTGCCTAGGGCTACTTGAAGAGGAATCAAACCATAGAGACAAAACTGAGAACTACTTTATTTTGCCAAGTTTCAAAGAGCTACCACAAACCATGTTGGATTTAGAGTTCCAAATTCATCTGTCTATATAGGAGAGAACAGAGTGAAACCTAAATATAAAAACTGCTACAGTAGAAGAATGCTTAAACCTAGAAGAAAAAAATTTGTTGAGCCAAGTGGGATTTGTGTACATGTCATTGCCACCAGGTATCACCAAGATTGGGTGAAAAAATATTTGCGGGTATTTCGGAAACTCGTAATTTCTTGGAAGCTTGGCAACCCCTTTCAATGAAAGTGCTTTTCCACAGTCTCTGCTTAGGGATACTTGAAGCGGAAACAAATCATAGAGACAAAACTGAGAACTCCTTTACTTTGTCAAGTTTCAAAGAGCTACTACAAACCATGTTGGATTTAGAGTTCCAAATTCATCGATATATATAGGAGAGAACAGAGTGAAACCTAAAAATAAGAACTGCTACTGTAGACGAATGCTTCAACCTAGAATAAAATTTGGTGAGCCAAGTGGGATTTGTGTACTTGTCCTTACCACCAAGCATCATCAAGCTTGGGTGAAAAAATATTTGCTGGTATTTCGGAAACTCGTTATTTCTTAGAAGCTTGGCAACCCCTCTCAATGAAAGTGCTTTTCCACCGTCTGTGCCTAGGGCTACTTGAAGAGGAAACAAACCATAGAGACAAGACTGAGAACTCTTTATTTTGTCAACTTTCAAAGAGCTACTACAAACCATGTTGGATTTAGAGTTCCAAATTCATCTATCTATATAGCAGTGAACAGATTGAAACCTAAATATAAAAACTGCTACTGTAGACGAACGCTTCAACCTAGCAGAACAAAATATGTTGAGCCAAGTTGGATTTGTGTACCGATCAATACCACCAAGTATCATGAATATTGGGGAAAAAATATTTGCCTGTATTTTGGAAACCTGTAATTTCTTGGAAGCTTGGCAACCCCTCTCAATGAAAGAGCTTTTCCACAGTCTCTGCTTAGGGCTACTTGAAGCGGAAAGAAATCATAGAGACAAAACTGAGAACTCCTTTATTTTGACAAGTTTCAAAGAGCTACTACAAACCATATTGGATTTAGAGTTCCAAATTCATCTGTCTATATTTGAGAGAACAGAGTGAAACCTAAATATAAAAACTGCTACTGTAGACGAACGCTTCAACCTAGAAGAACAAAATTTGGTGAGCCAAGTGGGATTTGTGTACCGATCATCAGCACCAAGTATCATCAAGATTGGGTGAAAAAATATTTGTGGGTATTTCGGAAACTCGTTATTTTATAGAAGCTTGGCTACCGCTCTCAATGAAAGTGCTTTTCCAAAGTCTGTGCCTAGGTCTACTTGAAGAGGAAACAAAACATAGAGACAAAACTGAGAACTCCTTTATTCTGCCAAGTTTCAAAGAGCTACTGCAAACCATGTTGGATTTAGAGTTCCAACGTCATCTGTGTATATAGAAGACAACAGAGTGAAACCTACATATAAAAACTGCTACTGTAAACGAACGCTTCAACCTAGAAGAACGAAATTTGGTGAGCCAAGTGGGATTTATGTACTGATTACTACCACCAAGTATCATCAAGATTTGGTGAAAAAATATTTGCTGGTATTTTGGAAACTCGTTATTTCTTAGAAGCTTGGCAACCCCTCTCAATGAAAGTGCTTTTCCACAGTCTGAGCCTAGGGCTAGTTGAAGAGTAAAGAAACCTTAGAGAAAAAACTGAGAACTCCTTTATTTTGTCAAGTTTCAAAGAGCTACTACAAACCATGTTGGATTTAGAGTTCCAAATTCATCTATCTATATAGAAGAGACCAGAGGGAAAACTTAAAATATAAACTGTTACTGTAAACGAACGTTTCATCCTAGAAAAAGAAATTTGGTGAGCCAAGTGGGATTTGTGGACTTGTTTTTACCACCACGTATCATCAAGATTGGGTGAAAAAATATTTGCTGGAATTTTGGAAACTCGTAATTTCTTGGAAGCTTGGCAACCCCTCTCAATGAAAGTGCTTTTCCACAGTCTGTGCCTAGGGCTACTTGAAGAGGAAACAAACCATAGAGACAAAACTGAGAACTCCTTTATTTTGTCAACTTTCAAAGAGCTACTACAAACCATGTTGTATTTAGAGTTCCAAATTTTTCTATCTATATAGGAGAGAACAGAGGGAAACCTAAATATAAAAACTGCTACTGTAAATGAAAAATTAAACCTAGAAGATCAAAATTTGGTGAGCCAAGTGGGATTTGTGGACGTGTCATTACCACCACGTATCATCAAGATTGGGTGAAAAAATATTTGCTGGTATTTCGGAAACTCGTAATTTCTTGAAAGCTTGGCAACCCCTCTCAATTAAAGTGCTTCTCCACAGTCTCTGCTTAGTGCTACTTGAAGCGGAAACAAATCATAGAGACAAAACTGAGAACTCCTCTATTTTGTCAAGTTTCAAAGAGCTACTACAACCATGTTGGATTTAGTGTTCCAAATTCATCTATCTATACAGGAGAGAACAGAGGGAAACCTAAAAATATAAACTGCTACTGTAAACGAATGCTTCAACCTAAAAATAAAAAAATTGGTGAGTCAAGTGGGATTTGTTTACCGATCATTACCACCAAGTATCATCAAGATTGTGTGACAAAATATTTGCTGGTATTTCGAAAAATCGTAATTTCTTGGAAGCTTGGCAACCCCTTTCAATGAAAGTGCTTTTCCACAGACTCTGCTTAGGGCTATATGAAGCGGAAACAAGTCATAGAGACAAAACTTAAAACTTTTTTATTTTGTCAAGTTTCAAAGAGCTACTACACACCATGTTGGATTTAGAGTTCCAAATTCATCTATCAATATAGAAGAGAACAGAGTGCAACCTAAAAATGAAAACTGCTACTGTAAACGAACGCTTCAACCTAGAAGAACAAAATTTGGTGAGCCAAGTGGGATTTGTGGACTTGTCATTATCACAACATATCATCAAGATTGGGTGAAAAAATATTTCCTGGTATTTCGGAAACTCGTATTTTCTTGGAAGCTTGGCAAACCCTCTCAATGAAAGTGCTTTTCCACTGTCTGTGCGTAGGGCTACTTGAAGAGGAAAAAAACCATATAGACAAAACTGAGAACTCCTTTATTTTGTCAAGTTTCAAAGAGCTACTACAAACTATGTTGGATTTAGAGTTCCAAATTCATCTATCTATATAGCAGAGAACAGAGTGTACCCTAAATATAAAAACTGCTACTGTAGACGAATGCTTCAACCTAGAAGAACAAAATTTGGTGAGCCAAGTGGGATTGGTGTACTTGTCCTTACCACCAAGTACCAAAAGATTGGTTGAAAAAATATTTGCTGGTATTTCGGGAACTCCTAATTTCTTAGAAGCTTGGCAACCCCTATCAATGAAAGTGCTTTTCTACCGTCTGTGGCTAGGGCAACTTGAAGAGGAAAGAAACCATAGAGACAAACCTGAGAACTCCTTTATTTGGTCAAGTTTCAAAGAGCTACTACAAACCATGTTGGATTTAGAGTTCCAAATTCATCTATCTATATAGGACAGAACAGAGGAAAACCTAAATATAAAATCTGCTACAGTAGACGAACGCTTCAACCTAGAAGAACGAAATTTGATGAGTCAAGTGGGATTTGTGTACTGATCATTACCACCAAGTATCATCAAGATTCGGTGAAAAAATATTTGCTGGTATTTCGGAAACTCGTATATTCTTGGAAGCTTGGCAAACCCTCTCAATGAAAGTGCTTTTCCACCGTCTGTGCCTAGGGCTACTTGAAGAGGAAACAATCCATAGAGACAAAACTGAGAACTCCTTTATTTTGCCAGGTTTCAAACAGCGACTGCAAACCATGTTGGATTAAAAGTTCCAAAGTCATCTATCTATATAGGAGAGAACAGAGGGAAACCTAAATATAAAAACAGGTACTGTAGACGAACGCTTCAACCTAGAAGAAAAAAATTTGGTGAGCAATGTGGGATTTGTGGACTTGCCATTACCACCACGTATCTTCAAGATTGGGTGAAAAAATATTTGCTGCTATTTTTGAAAACTCGTATTTTCTTGGAAGCTTGTCAACTCCCATCAATGAAATTGCTCCTCCACATTCTCTGCTTAGGGCTACTTGAAGCGGAAACAAAGCATTGAGACAAAACTGAAAACTCCTTTAATTTGTCAAGTTTCAAAGAGCCACTACAAACCATGTTGGATTTAGAGTTCCAAATTCATCTTTCTATATACGAGAGAACAGAGTGAAACCTAAATATAAAAACTGCTACTGTAGACGAACGCTTCAACCTAGAAGAACAAAATTTGGTGAGTCAAGTGGGATTTGTGTACCGATCATTACCACCAAGTATCATCAAGATTGGGTGAAAAAATATTTGCTGGTATTTCGGAAACTCGTTAATTGTTAGAAGCTTGGCAACCCCTCACAATGAAAGTGCTTTCCCACAGTCTGTGCCTAAGGCTACTTGAAGAGGAAACAATCCATAGAGACAAAACTGAGAACTCGTTTATTTTGTCAAGTTTCTAAAGCCATAACAAACCATGTTGGATTTAGATCTCCAAATTCATCTATCTATATAGGAGAGAACAGAGTGAAACCTAAATATAAAAACTGCTACAGTAGAAGAATGCTTAAACCTAGAAGAAAAAAATTTGTTGAGCCAAGTGGGATTTGTATACTTGTCATTGCCACCAGGTATCACCAAGATTGGGTGAAAAAATATTTGCTGGTATTTCGGAAACTCGTAATTTCTTGGAAGCTTGGCAACCCCTTTCAATGAAAGTGCTTTTCCACAGTCTCTGATTAGGGCTACATGAAGCGCAAACAAATCATAGAGACAAAAGTGAAAACTCCTTTATTTTGTCAAGTTTCAAAGAGCTACTACAAACCATGTTGGATTTAGAGTTCCAAATTAATCGATATATATAGGAGAGAACAGAGTACAACCTTAAAATGAAAACTGCTACAGTAAACGAACGCTTCAACCTAGAACAAAATTTGGTGAGCCAAGTGGGATTTGTTGGCTTGTCATTACCACCACGTATCATCAAGATTGGGTGAAAAAATATTTGCTGGTATTTCGGAAACTCGTACATTCTTGGAAGCTTGGCAAACCCTCTCAATGAAAGTGCTTTTCCACCGTCTGTGCCTAGGGCTACTTGAAGAGGAAACAAACCATAGAGAAAAAACTGAGAACTCCTTTATTTTGTCAAGTTTCAAAAAGCTACTAAAAACCATGTTGGATTTAGAGTTCCAAATTCATGTATTTATATAGGAGTACAGAGTGAAACCTAAAAATAAAAACTGCTACTGTAAACAAACGCTTTAACGTAGAAGAACAAAATGTGGTGAGCCAAGTGGTATTTGTGGACTTGTCATTACCACCAAGTATCATCAAGATTGGGTGAAAAAATATTTGCTGGTATTTCGGAAACTCGTAATTTCTTGGAAGCTTGGAAACCCCTCTCAATGAAAGTGCTTTTCCACAGTCTCTGCCTAGGGCTACTTGAAGAGGAATCAAACCATAGAGACAAAACTGAGAACTACTTTATTTTGCCAAGTTTCAAAGAGCTACCACAAACCATGTTGGATTTAGAGTTCCAAATTCATCTGTCTATATAGGAGAGAACAGAGTGAAACCTAAATATAAAAACTGCTACAGTAGAAGAATGCTTAAACCTAGAAGAAAAAAATTTGTTGAGCCAAGTGGGATTTGTGTACATGTCATTGCCACCAGGTATCACCAAGATTGGGTGAAAAAATATTTGCGGGTATTTCGGAAACTCGTAATTTCTTGGAAGCTTGGCAACCCCTTTCAATGAAAGTGCTTTTCCACAGTCTCTGCTTAGGGATACTTGAAGCGGAAACAAATCATAGAGACAAAACTGAGAACTCCTTTACTTTGTCAAGTTTCAAAGAGCTACTACAAACCATGTTGGATTTAGAGTTCCAAATTCATCGATATATATAGGAGAGAACAGAGTGAAACCTAAAAATAAGAACTGCTACTGTAGACGAATGCTTCAACCTAGAATAAAATTTGGTGAGCCAAGTGGGATTTGTGTACTTGTCCTTACCACCAAGCATCATCAAGCTTGGGTGAAAAAATATTTGCTGGTATTTCGGAAACTCGTTATTTCTTAGAAGCTTGGCAACCCCTCTCAATGAAAGTGCTTTTCCACCGTCTGTGCCTAGGGCTACTTGAAGAGGAAACAAACCATAGAGACAAGACTGAGAACTCTTTATTTTGTCAACTTTCAAAGAGCTACTACAAACCATGTTGGATTTAGAGTTCCAAATTCATCTATCTATATAGCAGTGAACAGATTGAAACCTAAATATAAAAACTGCTACTGTAGACGAACGCTTCAACCTAGCAGAACAAAATATGTTGAGCCAAGTTGGATTTGTGTACCGATCAATACCACCAAGTATCATGAATATTGGGGAAAAAATATTTGCCTGTATTTTGGAAACCTGTAATTTCTTGGAAGCTTGGCAACCCCTCTCAATGAAAGAGCTTTTCCACAGTCTCTGCTTAGGGCTACTTGAAGCGGAAAGAAATCATAGAGACAAAACTGAGAACTCCTTTATTTTGACAAGTTTCAAAGAGCTACTACAAACCATATTGGATTTAGAGTTCCAAATTCATCTGTCTATATTTGAGAGAACAGAGTGAAACCTAAATATAAAAACTGCTACTGTAGACGAACGCTTCAACCTAGAAGAACAAAATTTGGTGAGCCAAGTGGGATTTGTGTACCGATCATCAGCACCAAGTATCATCAAGATTGGGTGAAAAAATATTTGTGGGTATTTCGGAAACTCGTTATTTTATAGAAGCTTGGCTACCGCTCTCAATGAAAGTGCTTTTCCAAAGTCTGTGCCTAGGTCTACTTGAAGAGGAAACAAAACATAGAGACAAAACTGAGAACTCCTTTATTCTGCCAAGTTTCAAAGAGCTACTGCAAACCATGTTGGATTTAGAGTTCCAACGTCATCTGTGTATATAGAAGACAACAGAGTGAAACCTACATATAAAAACTGCTACTGTAAACGAACGCTTCAACCTAGAAGAACGAAATTTGGTGAGCCAAGTGGGATTTATGTACTGATTACTACCACCAAGTATCATCAAGATTTGGTGAAAAAATATTTGCTGGTATTTTGGAAACTCGTTATTTCTTAGAAGCTTGGCAACCCCTCTCTATGAAAGTGCTTTTCCACAGTCTGTGCCTAGGACTACTTGAAGAGGAAACAAAACATAGAGACAAAACTGAGAACTACGTTATTTTGTCAAGTATCAAAGAGCTACTGAAAACCATGTTGGATTTAGAGTTCCACATTCATCTATCTATATAGGAGAGAACAGAGTGAAACCTAAATATAAAAACAGCTACTATAGACGAACGCTTCAACCTAGAAGAAAAAAATTTGGTGAGCAATGTGGAATTTGTGGACTTGCCATTACCACCACGTATCTTCAAGATTGGGTGAAAAAATATTTGCTGCTATTTCTGAAAACTCGTATTTTCTTGGAAGCTTGTCAACTCCCATCAATGAAATTGCTCCTCCACATTCTCTGCTTAGGGCTACTTGAAGCGGAAACAAAGCATTGAGACAAAACTGAAAACTCCTTTAATTTGTCAAGTTTCAAAGAGCCACTACAAACCATGTTGGATTTAGAGTTCCAAATTCATCTTTCTATATACGAGAGAACAGAGTGAAACCTAAATATAAAAACTGCTACTGTAGACGAACGCTTCAACCTAGAAGAACAAAATTTGGTGAGTCAAGTGGGATTTGTTTACCGATCATTACCACCAAGTATCATCAAGATTGGGTGAAAAAATATTTGCTGGTATTTCGGAAACTCTTTAATTCTTAGAAGCTTGGCAACCCCTCACAATGAAAGTGCTTTTCCACAGTCTGTGCCTAGGACTACTTGAAGAGGAAACAAAACATAGAGACAAAACTGAGAACTCCTTTATTTTGTCAAGTTTCAAAGAGCTACTACAAACCATATTGGACGTAGAGTTCCAAATTCATCTGTCTATATAGGAGAGAACAGATTGAAACCTAAATATAAAAACTGCTACTGTAAACGAATGCTTCAACCTAGAAGAACAAAATATGGTGAACCAAGTGGGATTTGTGTACCGATCATCACCACCAAGTATCATCAAGATTGGGTGAAAAAATATTTGCTGGTATTTTGGGAACTCGTAATTTCTTAGATGCTTGGCAACCCCTCAATGAAAGTGCTTTTCCACCGTCTGTGGCTAGGGCTACTTGAAGAGGAAAGAAACCATAGAGACAAACCTGAGAACTCCTTTATTTGGTCAACTTTCAAAGAGCTACTACAAACCATGTTGGATTTAGAGTTCCAAATTCATCTATCTATATAGCAGTGAACAGATTGAAACCTAAATATAAAAACTGCTACTGTAGATGAACGCTTCAACCTAGCAGAACAAAATATGTTGAGCCAAGTTGGATTTGTGTACCGATCAATACCACCAAGTATCATGAATATTGGGGAAAAAATATTTGCCTGTATTTTGGAAACCTGTAATTTCTTGGAAGCTTGGCAACCCCTCTCAATGAAAGAGCTTTTCCACAGTCTCTGCTTAGGGCTACTTGAAGCGGAAAGAAATCATAGAGACAAAACTGAGAACTCCTTTATTTTGACAAGTTTCAAAGAGCTACTACAAACCATATTGGATTTAGAGTTCCAAATTCATCTGTCTATATTTGAGAGAACAGAGTGAAACCTAAATATAAAAACTGCTACTGTAGACGAACGCTTCAACCTAGAAGAACAAAATTTGGTGAGCCAAGTGGGATTTGTGTACCGATCATCAGCACCAAGTATCATCAAGATTGGGTGAAAAAATATTTGTGGGTATTTCGGAAACTCGTTATTTTATAGAAGCTTGGCTACCGCTCTCAATGAAAGTGCTTTTCCAAAGTCTGTGCCTAGGTCTACTTGAAGAGGAAACAAAACATAGAGACAAAACTGAGAACTCCTTTATTCTGCCAAGTTTCAAAGAGCTACTGCAAACCATGTTGGATTTAGAGTTCCAACGTCATCTGTCTATATAGAAGACAACAGAGTGAAACCTACATATAAAAACTGCTACTGTAAACGAACGCTTCAACCTAGAAGAACGAAATTTGGTGAGCCAAGTGGGATTTATGTACTGATTACTACCACCAAGTATCATCAAGATTTGGTGAAAAAATATTTGCTGGTATTTTGGAAACTCGTTATTTCTTAGAAGCTTGGCAACCCCTCTCTATGAAAGTGCTTTTCCACAGTCTGTGCCTAGGACTACTTGAAGAGGAAACAAAACATAGAGACAAAACTGAGAACTACGTTATTTTGTCAAGTATCAAAGAGCTACTGAAAACCATGTTGGATTTAGAGTTCCACATTCATCTATCTATATAGGAGAGAACAGAGTGAAACCTAAATATAAAAACAGCTACTGTAGACGAACGCTTCAACCTAGAAGAAAAAAATTTGGTGAGCAATGTGGAATTTGTGGACTTGCCATTACCACCACGTATCTTCAAGATTGGGTGAAAAAATATTTGCTGCTATTTCTGAAAACTCGTATTTTCTTGGAAGCTTGTCAACTCCCATCAATGAAATTGCTCCTCCACATTCTCTGCTTAGGGCTACTTGAAGCGGAAACAAAGCATTGAGACAAAACTGAAAACTCCTTTAATTTGTCAAGTTTCAAAGAGCCACTACAAACCATGTTGGATTTAGAGTTCCAAATTCATCTTTCTATATACGAGAGAACAGAGTGAAACCTAAATATAAAAACTGCTACTGTAGACGAACGCTTCAACCTAGAAGAACAAAATTTGGTGAGTCAAGTGGGATTTGTTTACCGATCATTACCACCAAGTATCATCAAGATTGGGTGAAAAAATATTTGCTGGTATTTCGGAAACTCTTTAATTCTTAGAAGCTTGGCAACCCCTCACAATGAAAGTGCTTTTCCACAGTCTGTGCCTAGGACTACTTGAAGAGGAAACAAAACATAGAGACAAAACTGAGAACTCCTTTATTTTGTCAAGTTTCAAAGAGCTACTACAAACCATATTGGACGTAGAGTTCCAAATTCATCTGTCTATATAGGAGAGAACAGATTGAAACCTAAATATAAAAACTGCTACTGTAAACGAATGCTTCAACCTAGAAGAACAAAATATGGTGAGCCAAGTGGGATTTGTGTACCGATCATCACCACCAAGTATCATCAAGATTGGGTGAAAAAATATTTGCTGGTATTTTGGGAACTCGTAATTTCTTAGATGCTTGGCAACCCCTCAATGAAAGTGCTTTTCCACCGTCTGTGGCTAGGGCTACTTGAAGAGGAAAGAAACCATAGAGACAAACCTGAGAACTCCTTTATTTGGTCAAGTTTCAAAGAGCTACTTTAAACCATGTTGGATTTAGAGTTCCAAATTCATCTATCTATATAGCAGAAAATAGAGTGAAACCTAAATATTAAAACTGCTACTGTAGACGAACGCTTCAACCTAGAAGAACAAAATTTGGTGAGCCAAGTGGGATTTGTGGACTGATCATTATCACCAAGTATCATCAAGATTCGGTGAAAAAATATTTGCTGGTATTTCGGAAACTCGTTATTTCTTAGAAGCTTGGCAACCCCTCTCAATGAAAGTGCTTTTCCACAGTCTGTGCCTAGGTCTATTTGAAGAGGAAACAAAACACAGAGACAAAACTAAGAACACCTTTATTTTGTCAAGTTTCAAAGAGCCACTACAAACCATGTTGGATTTAGAGTTTCAAATTCATCTTTCTATATACGAAAGAACAGAGTGAATCCTAAATATAAAAACTGCTACAGTAGACGAACGCTTCAACCCAGAAGAACAAAATTTGGTGAGCCAAGTGGGATTTGTGTACTGATCATTGCCACCAAGTATCATCAACATTGGGTGAAAAAATATTTGCTGGTATTTCGGAAACTCGTTATTTCTTAGAAGCTTGGCAACCCCTCTCAATGAAAGTGCTTTTCCACAGTCTGTGCCTAGGGCTATTTGAAGAGGAAACAAACCGTAGAGACAAAACTGAGAACTCCTTTAAGTTGTCCAGTTTCAAAGAGCTACTACAAACCATGTTGGATTTAAAATTCCAAATTCATCTATCTATATAGGAGATCACAGATTCAAACCTAAATATAAAAACTGCTACTGTAAACGAACGCTTCAACCTAGAAGAACAAAATTTGGTGAGCCAAGTGGGATTTGGGACTTGTCCTTACCACCACATATCATCAAGATTGGGTTAAAAAATATTTGCTGGTATTTCGGAAACTCGTTATTTCTTAGAATCTTGGCAACCCCTCTGAATGAAAGTTCTTTTCCACCGTCTGTGCCTAGGGCTTTTTGAAGAGGAAAAAAACCATAGAGAAAAAACTGAGAACTCCTTTAATTAGTCAAGTTTCAAAGAGCTACTAGAAACCATGTTAGATTTAGAATTCCATATTCATCTATCTATATAGGAGAGAACAGAGGGAATCCAAAAAATAAAAACTGCTACTGTAAACGAACGCTTCATCCTAGAAGAAGAAAATTTGGTGAGCCAAGTGGGATTTGTGGACTTGTCATTACCTCCACGTAAAATCAATATTGGGTGAAAAAATATTTGCTGCTCTTTCGGAAACTCGTATTTTCTTGGAAGATTGGCAACCTTTATCAATGAAAGTGCTCTTCCACAGTCTCTGCTTAAAGCTACTTGAAGCGGAAACCAATCATAGGTACAAAACTGAGAACTACTTTATTTTTTGAAGTTTCAAAGAGCTATTATACACTATGTTAAATTTAGAGTTCCAAATTCATCTATCTATATAGGAGAGAACAGAGGGAAACCTAAATATTAAAATTGCTACTGTATACGACGCTTCAAAGTAGAAGAACAAAATTTGGTGAGCCAGGTGGGATTTGTGTACAGATCATTACCACCAAGTATCATCAAGATTGGGGGAAAAAATATTTGCTGGTATTTCGGAAACTCGTATATTCTTGGAAGCTTGGCAAACCCTCTCAATGAAAGTGCTTTTCCACCGTCTGTGCCTAGGGCTACTTGAAGAGGAAACAATCCATAGAGACAAAACTGAGAACTCCTTTATTTTGCCAAGTTTCAAAGAGCTACTGCAAACCATGTTGGATTTAGAGTTCCAAAGTCATCTATCTATATAGGAGAGAACAGAGGGAAACCTAAATATAAAAACAGCTACTGTAGACGAACGCTTCAACCTAGAAGAAAAAAATTTGGTGAGCAATGTGGGATTTGTGGACTTGCCATTACCACCACGTATCTTCAAGATTGGGTGAAAAAATATTTGCTGCTATTTCTGAAAACTCGTATTTTCTTGGAAGCTTGTCAACTCCCATCAATGAAATTGCTTCTCCACATTCTCTGCTTAGGGCTACTTGAAGCGGAAACAAAGCATTGAGACAAAACTGAAAACTCCTTTAATTTGTCAAGTTTCAAAGAGCCACTACAAACCATGTTGGATTTAGAGTTCCAAATTCATCTTTCTATATACGAGAGAACAGAGTGAAACCTAAATATAAAAACTGCTACTGTAGACGAACGCTTCAACCTAGAAGAACAAAATTTGGTGAGTCAAGTGGGATTTGTGTACCGATCATTACCACCAAGTATCATCAAGATTGGGTGAAAAAATATTTGCTGGTATTTCGGAAACTCGTTAATTCTTAGAAGCTTGGCAACCCCTCACAATGAAAGTGCTTTTCCACAGTCTGTGCCTAAGGCTACTTGAAGAGGAAACAATCCATAGAGACAAAACGGAGAACTCGTTTATTTTGTCAAGTTTCTAAAGCCATAACAAACCATGTTGGATTTAGATCTCCAAATTCATCTATCTATATAGGAGAGAACAGAGTGAAACCTAAATATAAAAACTGCTACAGTAGAAGAATGCTTAAACCTAGAAGAAAAAAATTTGTTGAGCCAAGTGGGATTTGTATACTTGTCATTGCCACCAGGTATCACCAAGATTGAAAAAATATTTGCTGGTATTTCGGAAACTCGTAATTTCTTGGAAGCTTGGCAACCCCTTTCAATGAAAGTGCTTTTCCACAGTCTCTGATTAGGGCTACATGAAGCGGAAACAAATCATAGAGACAGAAGTGAAAACTCCTTTATTTTGTCAAGTTTCAAAGAGCTACTACAAACGATGTTGGATTTAGAGTTAAAAATTCATCGATATATATAGGAGAGAACAGAGTACAACCTTAAAATGAAAACTGCTACAGTAAACGAACGCTTCAACCTAGAACAAAATTTGGTGAGCCAAGTGGGATTTGTTGGATTGTCATTACCACCACGTATCATCAAGATTGGGTGAAAAAATATTTGCTGGTATTTCGGAAACTCGTATATTCTTGGAAGCCTGCAAACCCTCTCAATGAAAGTGCTTTTCCACCGTCTGTGCCTAGGGCTACTTGAAGAGGAAACAAACCATAGAGACAAAACTGAGAACTCCTTTATTTTGTCAAGTTTCAAAAAGCTACTAAAATCCATGTTGGATTTAGAGTTCCAAATTCATGTATTTATATAGGAGTACAGAGTGAAACCTAAAAATAAAAACTGCTACTGTAAACAAACGCTTCAACGTAGAAGAACAAAATGTGGTGAGCCAAGTGGTATTTGTGGACTTGTCATTACCACCAAGTATCATCAAGATTGGGTGAAAAAATATTTGCTGGTATTTCGGAAACTCGTAATTTCTTGGAAGCTTGGCAACCCCTCTCAATGAAAGTGCTTTTCCACAGTCTCTGCCTAGGGCTACTTGAAGAGGAAACAAACCATAGAGACAAAACTGAGAACTACTTTATTTTGCCAAGTTTCAAAGAGCTACCACAAACCATGTTGGATTTAGAGTTCCAAATTCATCTGTCTATATAGGAGAGAACAGAGTGAAACCTAAATATAAAAACTGCTACAGTAGAAGAATGCTTAAACCTAGAAGAAAAAAATTTGTTGAGCCAAGTGGGATTTGTGTACATGTCATTGCCACCAGGTATCACCAAGATTGGGTGAAAAAATATTTGCGGGTATTTCGGAAACTCGTAATTTCTTGGAAGCTTGGCAACCCCGTTCAATGAAAGTGCTTTTCCACAGTCTCTGCTTAGGGCTACTTGAAGCGGAAACAAATCATAGAGACAAAACTGAGAACTCCTTTACTTTGTCAAGTTTCAAAGAGCTACTACAAACCATGTTGGATTTAGAGTTCCAAATTCATCGATATATATAGGAGAGAACAGAGTGAAACCTAAAAATAAGAACTGCGACTGTAGACGAATGCTTCAACCTAGAATAAAATTTGGTGAGCCAAGTGGGATTTGTGTACCTATCAATACCACCAAGTATCATGAATATTGGGGAAAAAATATTTGCCTGTATTTTGGAAACCTGTAATTTCTTGGAAGCTTGGCAACCCCTCTCAATGAAAGAGCTTTTCCACATTCTCTGCTTAGGGCTACTTGAAGCGGAAACAAATCATAGAGAGAAAACTGAGAACTCCTTTATTTTGTCAAGTTTCAAATAGCTACTACAAACCATATTGGATTTATAGTTCCAAATTCATCTGTCTATATTTGAGAGAACAGAGTGAAACCTAAATATAAAAACTGCTACTGTAGACGAACGCTTCAACCTAGAAGAACAAAATTTGGTGAGCCAAGTGGCATTTGTGTACCGATCATCAGCACCAAGTATCATCAAGATTGGGTGAAAAAATATTTGTGGGTATTTCGCAAACTTGTTATTTTATAGAAGCTTGGCTACCGCTCTCAATGAAAGTGCTTTTCCAAAGTCTGTGCCTAGGTCTACTTGAAGAGGAAACAAAACATAGAGACAAAACTGAGAACTCCTTTATTTTGCCAAGTTTCAAAGAGCTACTGCAAACCATGTTGGATGTAGAGTTCCAAAGTCATCTGTGTATATAGAAGAGAACAGAGTGAAACCTACATATAAAAACTGCTACTGTAAACGAACGCTTCAACCTAGAAGAACGAAATTTGGTGAGCCAAGTGAGATTTATGTACTGATTACTACCACCAAGTATCATCAAGATTTGGTGAAAAAATATTTGCTGGTATTTTGGAAACTCGTTATTTCTTAGAAGCTTGGCAACCCCTCTCTATGAAAGTGCTTTTCCACAGTCTGTGCCTAGGACTACTTGAAGAGGAAACAAAACATAGAGACAAAACTGAGAACTACGTTATTTTGTCAAGTATCAAAGAGCTACTGAAAACCATGTTGGATTTAGAGTTCCACATTCATCTATCTATATAGGAGAGAACAGAGGGAAACCTAAATATAAAATCAGCTACTGTAGTCGAACGCTTCAACCTAGAAGAAAAAAATTTGGTGAGCAATGTGGGATTTGTGGACTTGCCATTACCACCACGTATCTTCATTGGGTGAAAAAATATTTGCGGCTATTTCTGAAAACTCGTATTTTCTTGGAAGCTTGTCAACTCCCATAAATGAAATTGCTAATCCACATTCTCTGCTTAGGGCTACTTGAAGCGGAAACAAAGCATTGAGACAAAACTGAAAACTCCTTTAATTTGTCAAGTTTCAAAGAGCCACTACAAACCATGTTGGATTTAGAGTTCCAAATTCATCTTTCTATATACGAGAGAACAGAGTGAAACCTAAATATAAAAACTGCTACTGTAGACGAACGCTTCAACCTAGAAGAACAAAATTTGGTGAGTCAAGTGGGATTTGTGTACCGATCATTACCACCAAGTATCATCAAGATTGTTTGAAAAAATATTTGCTGGTATTTCGGAAACTTGTAATTTCTTGGAAGCTTGGCAACCCCTCTCAATGAAAGTGCTTTTCCACAGTCTCTGCCTAGGGCTACTTGAAGAGAAAACAAACCATAGAGACAAAACTGAGAACAACTTTATTTTGCCAAGTTTCAAAGAGCTACCACAAACCATGTTGGATTTAGAGTTCCAAATTCATCTGTCTATATAGTAGAGAACAGAGTGAAACCTACATATAAAAACTGCTACTGTAGACGAACGCTTCAACCTAAACGAACAAAATTTGGTGAGCCAAGTGGGATTTTTGTACCGATCATTACCAACACGTATCATCAACCTTGGGTGAAAAAATATTTGGTGGTATTTCGGAAACTCGTAACTTCTTGGAAGCTTGGCAACCCCTCTCAATAAAAGTGCTTTTCCACAGTCTCCTCTTAGGGCTACTTGAAGCGGAAACAAATCATAGAGACAAAACTGAGAACTCCTTTACTTTGTCAAGTTTCAAAGAGCTACTACAAACCATGTTGGATTTAGAGTTCCAAATTCATTGATATATATAGGAGAGAACAGAGTGAAACCTAAAAATAAGAACTGCTACTGTAGACGAATGCTTCAACCTAGAACAAAATTTGGTGAGCCAAGTGGGATTTGTGTACTTGTCCTTACCACCAAGCATCATCAAGCTTGGGTGAAAAAATATTTGCTGGTATTTCGGAAACTCGTTATTTCTTAGAAGCTTGGCAACCCCTCTCAATGAAAGTGCTTTTCCACCGTCTGTGCCTAGGGCTACTTGAAGAGGAAACAAACCATAGAGACAAGACTGAGAACTCTTTATTTTGTCAACTTTCAAAGAGCTACTACAAACCATGTTGGATTTAGAGTTCCAAATTCATCTATCTATATAGGAGAGAACAGAGTGAAACCTAAATATAAAAACTGCTACTGTAGACGAACGCTTCAACCTAGCAGAACAAAATATGTTGAGCCAAGTTGGATTTGTGTACCGATCATCACCACCACGTATCATCAATATTGGGTGAAAAAACATTTGCTGGTATTTCGGAAACTCGTAATTTCTTGGAGGCTTGGCAACCCCTCTCAATGAAAGTGCATTTCCACCGTCTCTGCTTAGGGATACTTGAAGCGGAAACATATCATAGAGACAAAACCGAGAACTCTTTATTTTGTAAAGTTTCAAAGAGCTACTACCAACCATGTTGGATTTAGAGTTCCAAATTCATCTATCTATGTAGGAGAGAACAGAGTAAACCTAAAAATAAAAACTGCTACTGTAGATGAATGCTTCAACCTAGAAGAACAAAATTTGGTGAGCCAAGTGGGATTTGTGTACCGATCTTCACCACCAAGTATCATCAAGATTGGGTGAAAAAATATTTGTTGGTAATTCAGAAACTCGTTATTTCTTGGAAGCTTGGCAACCCCTCTCAATGAAAGTGCTTTTCCACAGTCTGTGCCTAGGGCTACTTGAAGAGGAAACAAACAATAGAGACAAAACTGAGAACTTCTTTATTTTGTCAAGCTTCAAAGAGCCCCTACAAACCATGTTCGATTTAGAGTTCCAAATTCATCTATCTATATAGCAGAGAAGAGAGTGAAACCTAAACATAAAAACTGCTACAGTAGACGAACGTTTCAACCTGGAAGAACAATATTTGGTGAGCCAAGTGGGATTTGTGTACTGATCATTACCACCAAGTATCATCAACATTGGGAGAAAAAATATTTTCTGGTATTTCGGAAACTCGTAATTTCTTGGAAGCTTGGCAACCCCTCTCAATGAAAGTGCTTTTCCACAGTCAGTGCCTAGGGCTACTTAAAGAGGAAACAATCCATAGAGAAAAAACTGAGACCTCCTTTATTTTGTCAAGTTTCAAAGAGCTACTACAAACCATGTAGGATTTAGAGTTCCAAATTCATCTATCTATATAGGAGAGAACAGAGTGAAACCTAAAAATAAAAACTGCTACAGTAAACGAATGCTTCAAAGTAGAAGAACAAAATTTGGTGAGCCAAGTGGGATTTGTGTACTGATCATTACCACCAAGTATCATCAAGATTGGGTGAAAAAATATTTGCTGTTATTTTGGAAACACGTTATTTCTTAGAAGCTTGGCAACCCCACTCAATGAAAGTGCTTTTCCACAGTCTGTGCCTAGGACTACTTGAAGAGGAAACAAACGATAGAAACAAAACTGAGAACTCTTTTATTTTGTCAAGTTTCAAAGAGCTACTACAAGCCATGTTGGATTTAGAGTTCCAAATTCATCTATCTATATAGCAGAGAACAGAGTGAAACCTAAATATAAAAACTGCTACTGTAGACGAACGCTTCAACCTAGAAGAACAAAATTTGGTGAGCATAGTGGGATTTCTATACTGATCATTACCGCCAAGTGTCATCAAGATTGCGTGAAAAAATATTTGCTGGTATTTCGGAAACTCTTTATTTCTTAGAAGCCTGGCAACCCCACTCAATTAAATTGCTTTTCCACAGTGTGTTCCTAGGAGTACTTGAAGAGGAAACAAACCATAGAGACAAAACTGAGAACTCCTTTATTTTGTCAAGATTCAAAGAGCTACTACAAACCATATTGGATATAGAGTTCCAAATTCATCTATCTATATAGCAGCGAACAGAGTGAAACCTAAATATAAAAATTCCTACTGTAGATGAACGCTTCAACCTAGAAGAACAAAATTTGGTGAGAAAAGTGGGATTTGTGTACCGATCATTACCACCAAGTATCATCAACATTGGGTGAAAGAATATTTTGGTATTTCTGAAAATCTTAATTTCTTGGAAGCTTGGCAACCCCTCTCAATGAATTTGCTTTTCCACAGTCTCGGCTTAAGGCTACTTGAAGCGGAAACAAATCATAGAGACAAAACTGAGAACTCATTTATTTTTTCAAGTTTCAAAGAGCTACTGCAAACCATATTGGATTTAGAGTTCCAAATTCATCTATCTATATAGCAGAGAACAGAGTGAAACCTAAACATAAAAACTGCTACTGTAGACGAACGCTTCAACCTGGAAGAACAATATTTGGTGAGCCAAGTGGGATTTGTGTACTGATCATTACCACCAAGTATCATCAACATTGGGTGAAAAAAATATTTTCTGGTATTTCGGAAACTCGTAATTTCTTGGAAGCTTGGCAACCAATCTCAATGAAAGTGCTTTTCCACAGTCAGTGCCTAGGGCTACTTAAAGTGGAAACTATCCATAGAGACAAAACTGAGACATCCTTTATTTTGTCAAGTTTCAAAGAGCTACTACAAACCATGTAGAATTTAGAGTTCCAAATTCATCTCTCTATATAGGAGAGAATAGAGTGAAACCTAAAAATAAAAACTGCTACTGTAAACGAATGCTTCAAAGTAGAAGAACAAAATTTGGTGAGCCATGTGGGATTTGTGTACTGATCATTACCACCAAGTATCATCAAGATTGTGTGAAAAAATATTTGCTGCTATTTTGGAAACTCGTTATTTCTTAGAAGCTTGGCAACCCCACTCAATGAAAGTGCTTTTCCACAGTCTGTGCCTAGGACTACTTGAAGAGGAAACAAACCATAGAAATAAAACTGAGAACTCCTTTATTTTGTCAAGTTTCAAACAGCTACTACAAACCATGTTGTATTTAGAGTTCCAAATTCATCTATCTATATAGGAGAGAACAGAGTGAAACCTAAATATAAAAACTGCTACTGTAGGTGAGCACTTCAACCCAGAAGACCAAAACTTGGTGAGCCAAGTGGGTTTTGAGTACTGATCATTACCACCAAGTATCATGAAGATTGGGTGAAAAAATATTTGCTGGTTTTTCGGCAACTCGTTATTTCTTAGAAGCTGGGCAACCCCTCTCAATGAATGTTATTTTCCACAGTCTGTTCCTAGGGCTACTTGAAGAGGAAACAAACCATGGAGACAAAACTGAGAACTCCTTTATTTTGTCAATTTTCAAAGAGCCACTACAAACCATGTTGGATTTAGAGATCAAATTCATTTATCAATATAGGAGAGAACAGAGTGAAACCTAAAAATAAAAACTGCTACTGTAGACGAATCCCTCAACCTAGAAGAACAGAATTTGGTGAGCCAAGTTGGATTTGTGAACCAATCATCACCACCAAGTATCATCAAGATTGGGTGAAAAAATATTTGCTGGTATTTCGGAAACTTGTTATTTCTTAGAAGCTTGGCAACCCCTCTCAATGAAAGTGCTTTTCCACAGTCTGTGCCTAGGACTACTTGAAGAGGAAGCAAAACATAGAGAAAAAACTGAGAACTACTTTATTTTGTCAAGTTTCAAAGAGCTACTGCAAACCATATTGGATTTAGAGTTCCAAATTCATCTATCTATATAGGAGAGAACAGAGTGAAACCTAAATATAAAAACTGCTACTGTAGACGAACGCTTCACCATAGAAGACCAGAATTTGGTGAGCCAAGTGGGAATTGTGTACCGATCATCACCACCAAGTATCATCAAGATTGGGTGAAAAAATATTTGCTGGTATTTCGGAAACTCGTAATTTCTTAGAAGCTTGGCAACCCCTCTCAATGAAAGTGCTTTTCCACAGTCTGTGCATAGGACTACTTGAAGAGGAAGCAAAACATAGAGAAAAAACTGAGAACTACTTTATTTTGTCAAGTTTCAAAGAGCTACTGCAAACCATATTGGATTTAGAGTTCCAAATTCATCTATCTATATAGGAGAGAACAGAGTGAAACCTAAATAAAAACTGCTACTGTAGACGAACGCTTCAACATAGAAGACCAGAATTTGGTGAGCCAAGTGGGAATTGTGTACCGATCATCACCACCAAGTATCATCAAGATTGGGTGAAAAAATATTTGCTGGTATTTCGGGAACTCGTTATTTCTTAGAAGCTTGGCAACCCCTGTCAATGAAAGTTCTTTTCCACAGTCTGTGCCTAGGGCTACTTGAAGAGGAAACAAACCATAGAGACAAAACTGAGAACTGTTTTATTATGACAAGTTTCAAAGAGCTACTACAAACCATGTTGGATTTAGAGTTCCAAATTTATCTATCAATATAGGAGAGAACAGAGTGAAACCTAAAAATAAAAACTGCTGCTGTAGACGAACGCTTCAACCTAGAAGAACAAAATTTTGTGAGCCAAGTGGGATTTGTGTACTTGTCATTACCACCAAGTATCATCAAGATTGGGTGCAAAAATATTTGCTGGTATTTTGGAAACTCGTTATTTCTTAGAATCTTGGCAACCCCTCTCAATGAAAGTGCTTTTCAACAGTCTGTGCCTAGGGCTACTTGAAGAGGAAACAAACCATAGAGACAAAAGTGAGAACTCCTTTATTTTGTCAGGTTTCAAAGAACCACTACAAACCATGTTGGATTTAGAGTTCCAAATTCATCTATCTGTATAGCAGGGATCAGAGTGAAACCTAAACATAAAAAATGCCACTGTAGACGAAAGCTTCAACATAGAAGAACAAAATTTCGTGAGCCAACTGGGATTTGTGTACTTGTCATTACCACCAATTATCATCAAGATTGGGTGAAAAAATATTTCCTGGTATTTCGGAAACTCGTTATTTCTTAGAAGCTTGGCAACCCCTCTCAATGAAAGTGCTATTCCACAGTCTCTGCTTAGGGCTACTTGAAGAGGAAACAAACCATAGAGACAAAACTGAGAAACACTTTATTTTGTCATGTTCCAAAGAGCTACTACCAACCATGTTGGATTTAGAGTTCCAAATTTATCTATCTATATAAGAGAGAACAGAGTGAAATCAAAATATAAAAACTGCTGCTGTAGACGAACGCTTCTACCTAGAAGAATACAATTTGGTGAGCCAAGTGGGATTTGTGTACTGATCACTACCACCATGTTTCATCAAGAGTAGGTGATAAAATATTTGCTGGTATTTCAGAATCTCGTAAATTCTTGGAAGCTTGGCAACCCCTCTCAAAGAAAGTGCTTTTCCACCGACGGTGGTAGGGCTAGTTGAAGAGGAAACAAACCATAGAGACAATACTGAGAACTCCTTTCTTTTGTCAAGTTTCAAAGAGCTACTACAAACTATGTTGGATTTAGAGTTCCAAATTCATCTATCTATGTAGCAGAGAACAGAGTGAAACCTAAATATAAAAACTGCTACTGTAGATGAACAATTCAAACTAGAAGAACATAATTTGGTGAGCAAAGTGGGATTTGTGTACTGATCATTACCAGCAAGTATCATCAAGATTGGGTGAAAAAATATTTGCTGGTATTTCGGAAACTCGTTATTTCTTAGAGGTTTGGCAACCCCTCTCAATGAAAATGCTTTTCCACCGTGTGTGCCTAGGGCTACTCCAAGAGGAAACAAACCATAGAGACAAAACTGAGAACTCCTTTATTTTGTCAAGTTTCAAAGAGCTACTGGAAACCATATTGGATTTAGAGTTCTAAATTGATCTATCTATATAGGAGAGAACAGAGTGAAACCTAAATATAAAAACTGCTACTGTAGACGAACGCTTCAACATAGAAGACCAGAATTTGGTGAGCCAAGTGGGATTTGTGTACCGATCATCACCACCAAGTATCATCAAGATTGGGTGAAAAAATATTTGCTGGTATTTCGTAAACTCGTAATTTCTTGGAAGCTTGTCAACCCCTTTCAATGAAAGTGCTTTTCCACAGTCTCTGCTTAGGGCTACTTGAAGAGAAAACAAACCATAGAGACAAAACTGAGAAACCCTTTATTTTGTCAAGTTCCAAAGAGCTCCTATAAACCATTTTGGATTTAGAATTCCAAATTCATCTATCTGTGTAAGAGAGAACAGTGTGAAACCTAAATAAAAAAACTGCTACTGTAGACGAACGCTTCAATCTACAAGAATAAAATTTGGTGAGCCAAGTGGGATTTGTGTACTGATCATTACCACCAAGTATCATCAAGCTTGGGTGTAAAAATATTTGCTGGTATTTCGGAAACTCGTTATTTTTCAGAAGCGTGGCTACCTTCACAATGAAAGTGCTTTTCCACAGTCTCTGCTTAGGGCTACTTGAAGTGGAAACAAATCATAGAGACAAAACTGAGAACTCCTTTATTTGTCAAGTTTCAAAGAACTACTAAAAACCATGTTGGATTTAGAGTTCGAAATTCATCTATTTGTATAGGAGAGTACAGAGTGAAACCTAAAAATAAAAACTGCTACTGTAGACGAACGCTTCAACCTAGAAGAACAGAATTTGGTGAGCCAAGTGCGATTTGTGTACCGATCATCACCACCAAGTATCATGAAGATTGGGTGAAAAAATATTTGCTGGTATTTCGGAAACTCGTTATTTCTTAGAAGCTTCGCAACCCCTCTCAATGAAAGTGCTTTTCCACAGTCTGTGCCTAGGACTACTTGAAGAGGAAACAAAACATAGAGACAAAACTGAGAACTACTTTATTTTGTCAAGTTTCAAAGAGCTACTGCAAACCATATTGGATTTAGTGTTTTAAATTCATCTATCTATATAGGAGAGAACAGAGTGAAACCTAAATATAAAAACTGCTACTGTAGACGAACGCTTCAACCTAGAAGAACAGAATTTGGTGAGCCAAGTGGGAATTGTGTACCGGTCATCACCACCAACTATCATCAAGATTGGGTGAAAAAAATATTTGCTGGTATTTCGGAAACTCGTTATTTCTTAGAAGCTTGGCAACCCCTCTCAATGAAAGTGCTTTTCCACAGTCTGCGCCTAGGGCTAGTTGAAGAGAAAACAAACCATAGAAATAAAACTGAGAACTCCTTTATTTTGTCAAGTTTCAAAGAGCTACTACCAACCATGTTGGATTTAGATTTCCAAATTCATCTATCTATATAGCAGAGAACATATTGAAACCTAAATATAAAAACTGCTACTGTAGAAACAACGCTTCAACCTACAAGAACAAAATTTGGTGAGCCAAGTGGGATTTGTGTACTGATCATTGCCACCAAGTATCATCAACATTGGGTGAAAAAATATTTGCTGGTATTTCGGAAACTCGTTATTTCTTAGAAGCTTAGCACCCCTCTCAATGAAAGTGCTTTTCCACCGTCGGTGCCTAAGGCTAATTGAATAGGAAACAAACCATAGAGACAAATCTGGGAACTCCTTACTTTTGTCAACTTTCAAAGAGCTACTACAAGCCATGTTGGATTTAGAGTTCCAAATTCATCTATCTATATAAGAGAGAACAGAGTGAAACCTAAATAAAAAAACTGCTACTGTAGACGAACGCTTCAACCTAGAAGAACAAAATGTGGAGAGCCAAGTGGGATTTATGTACTGATCTTCACCACCAAGTATCATCAAGATTGGGTGAAAAAATATTTGCTGGTAATTTGGAAACTCGTTATTTCTTAGAAGCTTGGCAACCCCTCTCAATGAAAGTGCTTTTCCACAGTCTCTGCTTAGGCTACTTGAAGCGGAAACAAATCATAGAGACAAAACTGAGAACTCGTATATTTTCTCAAGGTTCAAAGAGCTACTACAAACCATGTTGGATTTAGAGTTCCAAATTCATCTATCTATATAGGAGAGAACAGAGTGAAACCTAAAAATAAAAACTGCTACTGTAAAAGAACGCATTAACTTAGAAGAACAAAATTTGGTTAGCCAAGTGGGATTGTGGACTTGTCATTACCACCACGTGTCATCAAGATTGGGTGAAAAATATTTGCTGGTATTTCTGAAACTCGTAATTTCTTGGAAGCTTGGCAACCCCTCTCAATGAAAGTGCTTTTCCACCATCTGTGCCTAGGGCTACTTGAAGAGGAAACAAACCAAAGAGACAAAAATGAAAACGCCTTTTTTTTGTCAAGTTTCAAAGAGCCACTACAAACCATGTTGGATTTAGAGTTCCAAATTCATCTATCTATATAGCAGAGAACAGAGTGAAACCTAAACATAAAAACTGCTACTGTAGACGAACGCTTCAACCTGGAATAACAACATTTGGTGAGCCAAGTGGGATTTGTGTACTGATCATTACCACCAAGTATCAACAAGATTGGGTGAAAAAATATTTGCTGGTATTTCGGAAACTCGTTATTTCTTAGAAGCTTGGCTACCCCTCTAAATGAAAGTGGTTTTCCACAGTCTGTGTCTAGGACTACTTGAAGAAGAAACAAACCATAGAAACAAAACTGAGAACTCCTTTATTTTGTCAAGTGTCAAAGAGCTACTACAAACCATGTTATATTTAGAGTTCCAAATTCATCTATCTATATAGGAGAGAACAGAGTGAAACCTAAATATAAAAACTGCTACTGTAGATGAACGCTTCAATCTAGAAGAACAAAATTTGGTGAGCCAAGTGGGTTTTGTGTACTGATTATTACCACCACGTATCATCAAGATTGGGTGAAAAAATATTTGCTGGTATTTCGGAAACTGGTAATTTCTTGGAAGCTTGGCAACCCCTCTCAATGAAAGTGCTTTTCCACAGTCTCTGCTTAGGGCTACTTGAAGCGGAAACAAATCATAGAGACAAAACTGAGAACTCCTTTATTTTGTCAACTTTCAAAGAGCTACTACAAACCATATTGGATTTAGAGTTCCAAATTCATCTATCTATATACGAGATAACAGAGTGTAACCTAAATACAAAAACTGCTACTGTAGACAAACGCTTCAACCTAGAAGAACAAAATTTGGTGAGCCAAGTTGGATTTGTTTACCGATCTTCACCACCAAGTATCATCAAGATTGGGTGAGAAAATATTTGCTGATAATTCGGAAACTCGTTATTTCTTAGAAGCTTGGCAACCCCTCTCAATGAAAGTGCTTTTCCACAGTCTCTGCTTAGGGCTACTTGAAGCGCAAACAAATAATAGAGACAAAACTGAGAACTCATTTATTTTGTCAAGTTTCAAAGAGCTACTACAAACCATGTTGGATTTAGAGTTCCAAGTTCATCTGTCTATATAGGAGAGAACAGAGTAAAACCTAAAAATATAAACTGCTAGTGTAGACGAATGCTTCAACCTAGAAGAACAAAATTTGGTGAGCCAAGTGAAATTTGTATACTTGTCCTTACCACAAAGTATCATCAAGATTGGGTGAAAAAATATTTGCTGGTATTTCGGAAACACGTTATTTCTTAGAAGTTTGGCAACCCCTCTCAATTAAAGTGCTTTTCCACAGTCTGTGCCTAGGGCTACTTGAAGAGGAAACAAACCATAGAGACAATACTTAGAACTTCTTTATTTTGTCAAGTTTCAAAGAGCCACTACAAACCATGTTGGAATTGGAGTTCAATATTCATCTATCTATATAGGAGAGAACAGAGTGAAACCTAAATATATAAACTGCTACTGTAGACGAACGCTTCAACCTAGAAGAACAAAATTTGGTGAGCAAAGTGGGATTTTTCTACTGATCATTACCACCAAGTATCATCAACATTGGGTGAAAAAATATTTGCTGTTATTTCGGAAACTAGTTATTTCTTAGAAGCTTGGCAAATGATCTCAATGAAAGTTCTTTTCCACTGTCGGAGCGAGGGCTAATTGAAGAGAAAACAAACCATAAAGCCAAAATGAGAACTCCTTTCTTTTGTCAAGTTTCAAAGAGCTACTACAAACCATGTTGGATTTAGAGTTCCAAATTCATCTATCTATTCAGCAGAGAACAGAGTGAAACCTAAATATAAAAACTGCTACTGTAGATGAACGCTTCAACCTAGAAGAACAAAATGTGGAGAGCCAAGTGGGATTTATGTACTGATCTTCACCACCAAGTATCATCAAGATTGGGTGAAAAAATATTTGCTGGTAATTTGGAAACTCGTTATTTCTTAGAAGCTTGGCAACCCCTCTCAATGAAAGTGCTTTTCCACAGTCTCTGCTTAGGGCTACTTGAAGCGGAAACAAATCATAGAGACAAAACTGAGAACTCGTATATTTTCTCAAGGTTCAAAGAGCTACTACAAACCATGTTGGATTTAGAGTTCCAAATTCATCTATCTATATAGGAGAGAACAGAGTGAAACCTAAAAATAAAAACTGCTACTGTAAAAGAACGCATTAACTTAGAAGAACAAAATTTGGTTAGCCAAGTGGGATTGTGGACTTGTCATTACCACCACGTATCTCCAAGATTGGGTGAAAAAATATTTGCTGGTGTTTCGGAAACTCGTAATTTCTTGGAAGCTTGGCAACCCCTCTCAATGAAAGTGCTTTTACACCGTCTCTGCCTAGGGCTACTTGAAGAGGAAACAAACCATAGAGACGAAACTGAGAACTCCTTTATTTTGTCAAGTTTCAAAGAGCCACTACAAACCCTGTTGGATTTAGAGTTCCAAATTCATCTATCTATATAGCAGAGAACAGAGTGAAACTTAAAAATTAAAACTGCTACTGAAAACGAACGCATCAACCTAGCAGAACAAAATTTGGTGAGTCAAGTTGGATTTGTGTACCGATCATTACCACCAAGTATCATCAACATTGGGTGAAAAAAATATTTGCTGGTATTTTGGAAACTCATAATTTCTTGGAAGCTTGGCAACCCCTCTCAATGAAAGTGCTTTTCCACAGTCTCTGCTTAGGGCTACTTGAAGCGGAAACAAAGCATAGAGACAAAATTGAGAACTCCTTTATTTTTTCAAGTTTCAAAGAGGTACTACAAATCATGTTGGATTTAGAGTTCCATATTCATCTATCTATATAAGAGAGAACAGAGTGAAACCCAAATATAAAAAGTGCTAATGTAGACGAACGCTTCAACCTAGAAGAACAAAAGTTGGTGAGCCAAGTGGGATTTGTGTACTGATCATTACCACCAAGTATCATCAACATTGGGTGAAAAAATATTTGCTGGTATTTCCGAAACTCGTTATTTCTTAGAAGCTTGGCAACCCCTCTCAATGAAAGTGCTTTTCCACAGTCTGTGCCTGGGCTATTTGAAGAAGAAACAAACAATGGAGACAAAACTGAGAACTCCTTTATTTTGTCAAGTTTCAAAGAGCTACTACAAACCATGTTGGATTTAGAGTTCCAAATTCATCTATCTATATAGGAGAAAAGAAAGTGGAACCTAAAAATAAAAACTGCTACTGAAAACGAACGCATCAACTTAGAAAAACAAAATTTGGTGAGTCAAGTGGGATTTGTGTACCGATCATTACCACCAAGTATCATCAAGATTGGGTGAAAAAATATTTGCTGGTGTTTCGGAAACTGGTAATTTCTTGGAAGCTTGGCAACCCCTCTCAATGAAAGTGCTTTTCCACCGTCCGTGACTAGGGGTACTTGAAAAGGAAACAAACCATAGAGACAAAACTGAGAACTCCTTTATTTTGTCAAGTTTCAAAGAGCCACTACAAACCATGTTGGATTTGGAGTTCCAAATTCATCTATCTATATACGAGAGAACAAAGTGAAACCTAAATATAAAAACTGCTACTGTAGAAGAACACTTCAACCTAGAAGAACAAAATTTGGTGAGCCAAGTGGGATTTGTGTACTGATCATTACCACCAAGTATCATCAAGATTGGGTGAAAAAATATTTGCTGGTATTTCGGAAACTCGTTATTTCTTCGAAGCTTGGCAACCCCTCTCAATGAAAGTGCTTTTCCACAGTCTGTGCCTAGGGCGACTTGAAGAGGAAACAAATTATAGAGACGAAACTGAGAACTCCTTTATTTTGTCAAGTTTCAAAGAGCTACTACAAACCATGTTGGATTTAGAGTTCCAAATTCATCTATCTATATAGAAGACAACAGAGGGAAATCTAAAAATAAAAACTAATACTGTAGACGAACGCTTCAACCTAGAAGAACAAAATTTTGGGAGCCAAGTGGGATTTTTGTACTGATCATTACCACCAAGTATCATCAACATTGGGTGAAAAAATATTTGCTGGTATATCGGAAACTCGTAATTTCTTGGAAGCTTGGCAACCCCTCTCAATGAAAGTGCTTTACCACAGTCAGTGCCTAGGGCTACTTGAAGAGGAATCAAACCATAGAGACAAAACTGAGAACTCCTCTATTTTGTCAAGTTTCATAGAGCTACTACAAACCAGGTTGGATTTAGAGTTCCAAATTCATCTGTCTATATAGGAGAGAACAGAGTAAAACCAAAATATAAAAACTGCTACTGTAAATGAACGCTTCAACCTAGAAGAACAAAATTTGGTGAGCCAAGTGGGATTTGTGTACTGATCATTACCACCAAGTATCATCAAGTTTGGGTGAAAAAATATTCGCTGGTATTTCGGAAACTCGTTATTTCTTAGAAGCTTGGCAACCCTCTCAATGAAAGTGCTTTTCCACCTTCTGTGCCTAGGGCGACTTGAAGAGGAAACCAACCATAAAGACAAAACTGAGAACTCCTTTATTTTGTCAAGTTGCAAAGAGCTAATACAAACCATGTTAAATTTAGAGTTCCAAATTCATCTGTCTATATAGGAGAGAACAGAGGGAAACCTAAAAATAAAAAGTGCAATTGTAAACGAACGCTTCAACCTGGAAGAAGAAAATTTGGTGAGCCAAGTGGGATTTGTGTACTGATCATTACCTCCAAGTATCTTCAAGATTGAGTGAAAAAATATTTGCTGGTATTTTGGAAACTCGGTATTACTTAGAAGCTTGGCAAACCCACTCAATAAAAGTGATTTTCCACAGACTGTGCCCAGGACTACTTGAAGAGGAAACAAAACATAGAGACAAAACTGAGAACTCCTTTATTTTGTCAAGTTACAAAGAGCTACTACAAACCATGTTGGATTTAGAGTTCCAAATTCATCTATCTATATAGGAGAGAACAGAGTGAAACCTAAATAAAAAACTGCTACTGTAGACGAACGCGTCAACGTAGAAGAACAAACATTGGTGAGCCAAGTGGGATTTGCGTACTGATCATTACCACCAAGTATCATCAACATTGGGTGAAAAAATATTTGCTGGTATGTTGGAAACTTGTTATTTCTTAGAAGCTTGGCGACCCCTCTTAATGAAAGTGCTTTTCCACAGTCTGTGCCTAGGGCTACTTGAAGAGGAAACAAGTTATAGAGTTGAAACTAAGAACTTTTTTTTTTGTCAAGTTTCAAAGAGCTACTACAAACCATGTTGGATTTAGAGTTCCAAATTCATCTATCTATATAGGTGAGAACAGAGGGAAATCTAAAAATAAAAACTGCTACTGTAAACGAACGCTTCAACCTAGAAGAAAAAATTTGGTGAGCCAAGTGGGATTTGTGTGCTTTTCATTACCACCAAGTATCATCAAGATTGGGTGAAAAAATATTTGCTGGTGTTTCGGAAACTGGTAATTTCTTGGAATCTTGGCAACCCCTCTCAATGAAAGTGCTTTTTCACAGTGTGTACCTAGGGCTACTTGAAGAGGAAGAAACAATAGAGACAAAACTGAGAACTCCTTCATTTTGTCAAGTTTCAAAGAGCTACTACAAACCATGTTGGATTTAGAGTTCCCAATTCATCTGTCTATATAGGAGAGAACAGAGTGAAACCTAAATATAAAAACTGCTACAGTAGAAGAACGCTTCAACCTAGAAGAACAAAATTTGGTGAGCCAAGTGGGATTTGTGTACTTATCATTACCATCAAGTATCATCAACATTGGGTGAAAAAATATTTGCTGGAATTTCGGAAATTCGTTATTTCTTAGAAGCTTGGCAACCCCTCTCAATGAAAGTGCTTTTCCACCGTCTGTACCTAGGGCTTCTTGAAGAGGAAACAAACTATAGAGACAAAACTGAGAACTCCTTTATTTTCTCAAGTTTCAATAAGCTACTACAATCCATGTTGGGTTTAGAGTTACAAATTCATCTATCTATATAGCAGAGAATAGAGTGAAGCCTAAATATAAAAACTGCTACTGTAGACGAACGCTTCAACCTAGCAGAACAAAATTTAGTGAGCCAAGTGGGATTTGTGTACCGATCAATACCACCAAGTATCATGAATTTTGGGTGAAAAAATATTTGCTGGTATTTCGGAAATCTTAATTTCTTGGAAGCTTGGCAACCCCTCTCAATGAAAGTGCTTTTCCACAGTCTCTACTTAGGGCTACTTGAAGCAGAAACAAATCATAGAGACAAAACTGAGAACTCCTTTATTTTGTCAAGTTTCAAAGAGCTACTACAAACCATATTGGATTTAGAGTTCCAAATTCATCTGTCTTTATTGGAGAGAACAGAGTGAAACCTAAATATAAAAACTGCTACTGTAGACGAACGCTTCAACCTAGAAGAACAAAATTTGGTGAGCCAAGTGGGATTTGTGTACCGATCATCACCACCAAGTATCATCAAGATTGGGTGAAAAAATATTTGCTGGTATTTCGGAAACTCGTTATTTCTTAGAAGCTTGGCAACCCCTCTCAATGAAAGTGCATTTCCACAGTCAGGGCCTAGGGCTACCTGAAGAGGAAACAATCCATAGAGACAAAACTGAGAACTAAGTTATTTTGCCAAGTTTCAAAGAGCTACTACAAACCATGTTGGATTTAGAGTTCCAGATTCTTCTATCTATATAGGAGAGAACCGAGTGAAACCTAAAAATAAAAACTGCTACTGTTAACGAACGCTTCAACCTAGAAGAACAAAATTTGGTGAGCCAAGTGGGATTTGTGTACTTATCATTACCACCAAGTATCATCAAGATTCGGTGAAAAAATATTTGCTGGTATTTCGGAAACTCGTTATTTCTTAGAAGCATTGCAACCCCTCTCAATGAAAGTGCTCTTCCACCGTCTGTGCCTAGGGCTTCTGGAAGAGGAAATAAACTATAGAGACAAAACTGAGAACTCCTTTATTTTGTCAATTTTCAAAGAGCTACTACAAACCATGTTGGATTTAGTGTTCCAAATTCATCTATCAATATAGCAGAGAACAGAGTGAAACCTAAATATATAAACTTCTACTGTAGACGAACGCTTCAACCTATCAGAATAAGATTTGGTGAGCCAAGTGGGATTTGTGTACCGATCAATACAACCAAGTGTCATGAATATTGGGTGAAAAAATATTTGCTGGTATTTCGGAAACTCGTAATTTCTTGGAAGCTTGGCAACCCCTCTGAATGAAAGTGCTTTTCCACAGTCTCTGCTTAGGGCTACTTGAAGCGGAAACAAATCATAGAGACAAAACTGAGAACTTCTTTATTTGGTCAAGTTTCAAAGAGCTACTACAAACCATATTGGATTTAGAGTTCTAAATTCATCTGTCTATATTGGAGAGAACAGAGTGAAACCTAAATATAAAAACTGCTACTGTAGACGAACGCTTCAACCTAGAAGAACAAAATTTGGTGAGCCAAGTGGGATTTGTGTACCGATCATTACCACCAAGTATCATCAAGATTCGGTAAAAAAATATTTGCTGGTATTTCAGAAACTCGTTATTTCTTAGAAGCCTGGCAACCCCTCTCAATGAAAGTGCTTTTCCACATCTGTGCATAGGACTACTTGAAGAGGAAACAAAACATAGAGTCAAAACTGAGAACTACCTTATTTTGTCAAGTTTCAAAGAGCTACTGCAAACCATGTTGGATTTAGAATTCCAAATTCATCTATGTATATAGGAGAGAACAGAGGGAAACCTAAATATAAAAGCTGCTACAGTTGAAGAACGCTTCAACCTAGAAGAACAAAATTTGGTGAGCCAAGTGGGATTTGTGCACTGATCATTACCACCAAATATCATCAACTTTGGGTGAAAAAATATTTGCTAATATTTCGGAAACTCGTTATTTCTTAGAAGCTTGGCAACCACTCTCAATGAATGTGCCTTTCCACCGTCTGTGCCTAGGGCGACTTGAAGAGGAAACAAACCATAGAGACAAAACTGAGAACTACTTTATTTTGTCAAGTTTCAAAGAGCTACTACAAACCATGTTGGATTTAGAGTTCCAAATTCATCTGTCTATATTGGAGAGAACAGAGTGAAACCTAAATATAAAAACTGCTACTATAGACGAACGCTTCAATCTAGAAGAACAAAATTTGGTGAGCCAAGTGAGATATGTGTACCGATCATCACCAAAGAAGTATCATCAAGATTGGGTGAAAAAATATTTGCTGGTATTTAGGAAACTCGTTATTTCTTGGAAGCTTTGCAACCCCTCTCAATGAAAGTGCATTTCCACAGTCGGTGCCTAGGGCTACTTGAAGAGGAAACAATCCATAGAGACAAAAATGTGAACGCCTTTATTTTGTCAAGTTTCAAATAGCTACTACAAAGCATATTGGATTTAGAGTTCCAAATTCATCTATCTATATAGGAGAGAACAGAGTGAAACCTAAATATAAAAACTGCTACTGTAGACGAACGCTTCAACCTAGCAGAACAAAATTTGGTGAGCCAAGTGGGATTTGTGTACCGATCAATACCACCAAGTATCATGAATTTTGGGTGAAAAAATATTTGCTGGTATTTCGGAAATCTTAATTTCTTGGAAGCTTTGCAACCCCTCTCAATGAAAGTGCTTTTCCACAGTCTCTGCTTAGGGCTACTTGAAGCGGAAACAAATCATAGAGACAAAACTGAGAACTCCTTTATTTTGTCAAGTTTCAAAGAGCTACTACAAAACATGTTGGATTTATAGTTCCAAATTTATCTATCTATATAGGAGAGAACAGAGTGAAACCTAAAAATAAAAACTGCTACTGTAACCGAACGCTTCAACCTAGAAGAACAAAATATGGTGAGCCAAGTGGGATTTGTGTACTTGTCATTACCACCACGTATCATCAACATTGGTTGAAAAAATATTTGCTGGTATTACGGAAACTCGTAATTTCTTGGAAGCTTGGCAACCCCTTTCAATTAAAGTGCTTTTCCACAGTCTCTGCTTATGGCTGCATGAAAGGGAAACAAATCATAGAGACAAAACTGAAAACTACTTTATTTTCTCAAGTTTCAAAGAGCTACTGCAAACCATGTTGTATTTAGAGTTCCAAATTCATCTATCAATATATGATAGAACAGAGTGCAACCTAAAAACAAAAACTGCTACTGTAAACGAACGCTTCAACTTAGAAGAATGAAATTTGGTGATCCAAGTGGGATTTGTGGACTTGTCATTACCACCACTCATCATCAAGATTGGGTGAAAAAATATTTGCTGGTATTTCGGAAACTCGTATTTTCTTGGAAGCTTCGCAACCCCTCTCAATGAAAGTGCTTTTCCACCGTCTGTGCCTAGGGCTCCTTGAAGAGGAAACAAATCATAGAGACAAAACTGAGAACTCTTTTATTTTGTCAAGTTTCAAAGAGCTTCTACAAACCATGTTTGTTTTAGAGTTCCAAACCATCTATTGATATAGCAGAGAACAGAGTGAAACCTAAATATAAAAACTGCTACTGTAGACGATCGCTTCAACCTAGAAGAACAAAATTTGGTGAGCCAAGTGGGATTTATGTACCGATCATTACCACCAAGTATCATCAAGATTGGGTGAAAAAATATTAGATGTATTTAGGAAAATCTTAATTTCTTGGACGCTTGGCAACCCCTCTCAATGAAAGTGCTTTTCCACAGTCTCTGCTTAGGGATACGTGAAGCGGAAACAAACCATAGAGACAAAATTGAGAACTCCTTTATTTTGTCAAGTTTCAAAGAGCTACTACAAACCATGTTGGATTTAGAGTTCCAAATTCATCTATCTATATAGGAGAGAACAGAGTGAAACCTAAAAATAAAAACTGATACTGTAGACGAATGCTTCAACCTAGAAGAACAACATTTGGTGAGCCAAGTGGGATTTATGTACTTGTTCTTATCACCAATTATCATCAAGATTGGGTGAAAAAATATTTGCTGGTATTTCGGAAACTCGTTATTTCTTAGAAGCTTCCAACCCCTCTCAATGAAAGTGCTTTTCCACAGTCTGTGCCAAGGCTACTTGAAGAGGAAACAAACCATAGAGACAAAACTGAGAACTCCTTTATTTTGTCAAGTTTCAAAGAGCTACTACAAACCATGTTGGATTTAGAGTTCCAAATTCATCTATATATATGAGAGAACAGAGTGAAACCTAAAAATAAAAACTGCTACTGAAAATCAACGCATCAACCTAGAAGAACAAAATTAGGTGAGTCAAGTGGGATTTGTGTACCGATCAATACCACCAAGTATCATGAATATTGGGTGAAAAAATATTTGCTGGTATTTCGGAAACACGTTATCTCTTAGAAGTTTGGCCACCACTCTCAATGAAAGTGCTTTTCCAACGTCGGTGCATAGGGCTACTTGAAGAGGAAACAAACCATAGAGACAAAACTGAGAACTCCTTTATTTTGTCAAGATTCAAAGAGCTACTGCAAACCATGTTGGATTTAGAGTTCCAAATTCATCTATCTATATAGGAGAGAACAGAGTGAAACCTAAATATTAAAACTGCTTCTGTAGACGAACACTTCAACCTAGAAGAACAAAATTTGGTGAGCCAAGTGGGATTTGTGTAGCGATCATTACCACCAAGTATCATCAAGATTGGTTGAAAAAATATTTGCTGGTATTTCGGAAACTCATAATTTGTTGGAAACTTCGCAACCCCTCTCAATGAAAGTGATTTTCCACAGTCTCTGCTTAGGGTTACTTGAAGCGGAAACAAAATCATAGAGACAAAACTGAAAACTCTTTTGTTTTGTCAAGTTTCAAAGAGCTACTACAACGATATTGGATTTAGAGTTCCAAATTCAACTGTCTACATAGGGGAGAACAGAATGAAACCTAAATATAAAAACTGCTACTGTAAACGAACCCTTCAACCTAGAAGAACAAAATTTGGTGAGCCAAGTGGGATTTGTGTACTGATCATTACCACCAAGTATCATCAAGATTCGGTGAAAAAATATTTGCTGGTATTTCGGAAACTCGTTATTTCTTAGAAGCTTGGCAACCCCTTTCAATGAAAGTGCTTTTCCACAGTCTTTGCTTAGGGCTACATGAAACGAAAACAAATCAAAGAGACAAAACTGAAAACTCCTCTATTTTCTCAAGTTTCAAAGAGTGACTACAAACCATGTTGGATTTAGAGTTCCAAATTCATCTATCAATATAGGAGAGAACAGAGTGCAACCTAAAAATGAAAACTGCTACTGTAAATGAACGCTTCAACCTAGAAGAACAAAATTTTGTGAGCCAAGTTGGAATTGCGGACTTGTCATTACCACCACGCATCATCAAGATTGGGTGAAAAAATATTTGCTGGTATTTCGGAAACTCGTATTTTCTTGGAAGCTTGGCAACCCCTCTCAATGAAAGTGATTTTCCACCGTCTGTGCCTAGGGCTACTTGTAGAGGAAACAAATCATAGAGACAACACGGAGAACTCCTTTATATTGTCAAGTTTCAAAGAGCTACTACAAACCATGTTGGATTTAGAGTTCCAAATTCATCTATATATATAGGACAGAACAGATTGAAACCTAAAAATAAAACTGCTACTGTAGACGAACGCTTCAACCAAGAAGAACAGAATTTGGTGAGCCAAGTGGGATTTGTGTACTGATCATTACCACCAAGTATCATCAAGATTGGGTGAAAAAATATTTGCTGGTATTTCGGAAACTCATTATTTCTTAGAGGCTTGGCAACCACTCTCAATGAAAGTGCTTTTCCACAGTCTGTGGAAGGGCTACGTGAAGAGGAAACAAACCATAGAGACAAAACTGAGAACTCCTTTATTTTGTCAAGTTTCAAAGAGCTACTACAAACCATGTTGGATTTAGAGTTCCAATTTCATCTATCTATATGGAGAGAACAGAGTGAAACCTAATAATAAAAACTGCTACTGAATACGAACGCATCAACCTAGAAGAACAAAATTTGGTAAGTCAAGTGGGATTTGTGTACCAATCATTACAACCACGTATCATCAAGATTGGGTGAAAAAATATTTGCTGGTATTTTGAAAAATCGTAATTTCTTGGAAGCCTGGCAACCCCTCTCAATGAAAGTGCTTTTCCACCGTCTGTGCCTAGGGCTACCTGAAGAGGAAACAAACCATAGAGACAAAACTGAGAACTCCTTTATTTTGTGAAGTTTCAAAGAGCTACTACAAACCATGTTGGATTTAGAGTTCCAAAGTCATCTATCTATATAGGAGAGAACAGAGGGAAAACTAAATATAAAAACTGCTACAGTAGACGATCGCTTCAAACTAGAAGAACAAAATTTGGTGAGCCAAGTGGGAGTTGTGTACTGATCATTTCCACCAAGTATCATCAAGATTCGGTGAAAAAATATTTGCTGGTATTTCAGAAACTCGTAATTTCATGGAAGTTTGGCAACCCCTCTCAATGAAAGTGCTTTTCCACAGTCTGTGCCTAGGGCTACTTGAAGAGAAAACAAATCATAGAGACAAAACTGAGAACTCCTTTATATTGTCAAGTTTCAAAGAGCTACTACAAACCATGTTGGATTTAGACTTCCGAATTCGTCTATCTATATAGCAGAGAACAGAGTGAAACCTAAATTGAAAAACAGCTACTGTAGACGAACGCTTCAACCTAGAAGAACAAAATTTGGTGAGCCAAGTGGGATTTGTGTACCGATCATTACCACCACGTATCACAAACCTTGGGTGAAAAAATATTTGCTGGTATTTTGGAAATTCATAATTTTTTTGAAGCTTGGCAACCCCTTTCAATGAAAGTGCTTTTCCAGAGTGTCTGCTTAGGGCTACATGAAGCAGAAACAAATCATAGAGAAAAAACTGAGAACTCCTTTACTTTGTCAAGTTTCAAAGAGCTACTACAAACCATATTGGATTTAGAGTTCCAAATTCATCTGTCTATATAGAAGAGAACAGAGTGAAACCTACATATAAAAACTGCTACTGTAGACGAACGCTTCAACCTAGAAGAACAAAATGTGGTGACCCAAGTGAGATTTGTGTACTGATCATTACGACCAAGTATCATCAAGATTCGGTGAAAAAATATTTGCTTTTATTTCGGAAACTCGTTATTTCTTAGAAGCTTGGCAACCCCTCTCAATGAAAGCGCTTTTCCACAGTCAGTGCCTAGGACTACTTGAAGAGGAAACAAAACATGGAGACAAAACAGAGAACTACTTTATTTTGTCAAGTTTCAAAGAGCTACTACAAACCATGTTGGATATATATTTCCAAATGCATCTATCTATATAGCAGAGAACAGAGTGAAACCTAAATATAAAAACTGCTACTGTAGACGAACGCTTCAACCTAGAAGAACAAAATTTGGTGAGCCAAGTTGGATTTGTGTACTGATCATTACCACCAAGTGTCATCTAGCTTCCGTGAAAAAATATTTGCTTTTATTTCGGAAACTCCTTATTTCTTAGAAGCTTGGCAACCCCTCTCAGTGAAAGTGCTTTTTCACAGTCTGTTCCTAGAGGTACCTGAAGAGGAAACAAACCATAGAGACAAAACTGAGAACTAAGTTATTTTGCCAAGTTTCAAAGAGCTACTGCAAACCATGTTGGATTTAGTGTTCCAAATTCATCTGTCTATATAGGAGAGAACAGAGTGAAACCTACATATAAAAACTGCTACTGTAGACGAGCGCTTCAACCTAAACGAACAAAATGTGGTGAGCCAAGTGGGATTTGTGTACCGATCATTACCAACACGTATCATCAACCTTGGGTGAAAAAATAGTTGCTGGTATTTCGGAAACTCGTAATTTCTTGAAAGCTTGGCAACCCCTTTAAATCAAAATTCTTTTCCACAGTCTCCTATTAGGGCTACTTGAAGCGGAAACAAAACATAGAGACAAAGCTGAGAACTCCTTTATTTTGTCAAGTTTCAAAGAGCTACTACAAACCATGTTGGATTTAGAGTTACAAATTCATCTATCTATATAGGAGAGAACAGAGTGAAACCTAAAAATAAAAACTGCTACTGTAGACGAATGCTTCAACCGAGAAGAACAAAATTTGGTGAGCCAAGTGGGATTTGTGGACTTGTTCTTACCACCAAGTATCATCAAGATTGGGTGAAAAAATATTTGCTGGTATTTCGGAAACTCGTTATTTCTTAGAAGCTTGGCATCCCCTCTCAATGAAAGTGCTTTTCCACCGTCCGTGCCTAGGGCTACTTAAATAGGAAACAAACCATAGAGACAAAACTGAGAACTCCTTTATTTTGTCAACTTTCAAAGAGCTACTACAAACCATGTTGGATTTAGAGTTCCAAATTCATCTATCTATATAGCAGAGAACAGAGTGAAACCTAAATATAAAAACTGCTACTGTAGACGAACGCTTCAACCAAGAAGAACAAAATTTGGTGAGCCAAGTGGGAGTTGTGTACTGATCATTACCACAAAGTGTCATCAAGATTGCGTGAAAAAATATTTGCTGGTATTTCGGAAACTCGTTATTTCTTAGAAGCATGACAACCCCACTCAATGAAAGTGCTTTTCCACAGTCTCTGCCTAGGGCTACTTGAAGAGTAAACAAACCATAAAGACAAAACTGAGAACTACTTTATTTTGCCAAGTTTCAAAGAGCTACTGCAAACCATGTTGGATTTAGAGTTCCAAATTTATCTGTCTATATAGGAGAGAACAGAGTGAAACCTACATATAAAAACTGCTACTGTAGACGAACGCTTCAACCTAAATGAACAAAATTTGGTGAGCCAAGTTGGATTTGTGTACCGATCATTACCAACACGTATCATCAACCTTGAATGAAAAAATATTTGCTGGTATTTCGGAAACACGTAATTTCTTGGAAGCTTGGCACCATCACAAAATGAAAGTGGTTTTCCACACTCTCTTTAGGGCTACTTGAAGCGGAAACAAATCATAGAGACAAAAGTGAAAACTCCTTTATTTTGTCAAGTTTCAAAGAGCTACTACAAACCATGTTGGATTTAGAGTTCCAAATTCATCTATCTATATAGGAGAGAACAGAGTGAAACCTAAAGAAAAAACTGCTACTGTAGACGAATGCTTCAACCTAGAAGAACAAAATTTGGTGAGCCAAGTGGGACTTGTGTACTTGTTATTATCACCAAGTATCATGAATATTGGGTGAAAATATATGTGCTGGGATTTTGGAAACTCGTAATTTCTTGGAAGCTTGGCAACATCACAAAATGAAAGTGCTTTTCCACACTCTCTTTAGGGCTACTTGAAGCGGAAAAAAATCATGGAGACAAAACTGAGAACTCCTTTATTTTGTCAAGTTTCAAAGAGCTACTACAAACCATATTGGATTTAGAGTTCCAAATTCATCTGTCTATGTAGGAGAGAACAGAGCGAAACCTAAATATAAAAACTGCTACTGTAGACGAACGCTTAAACCTAGAATAACAAAATTTGTTGATCCAAGTGGGATTTGTGTACTTGTCATTACCACCACGTATCATCAATATTGGTAGAAAATAATTACTGGTATTTCGGAAAATCGTAATTTCTTGGAAGCTTTGCAATGCCTTTCAATAAAAGTGCTTTTCCACAGTCTCTGCTTAGGGCTTCTTGAAGAAAAAACAAACCATAGAGACAAAAATGAGAACTCCTTTATTTTGTCAAGTTTCAAAGAGCTACTACAAACCATGTTGGATTTAGAATTCCAAATTCATCTATCTATATAGGAGAGAACAGAGTGAAACCTAAAAATAAAAACTGCGACTGTAAACGAACGCTTCAACGTAGAAGAACAAAATTTGGTGAGCAAAGTGGGATTTGTTGACTTGTCATTACCACCACGTATCATCAAGATTGGGTGAAAAAATATTTGCTGCTATTTCGGCAACTCGTATTTTCTTGGAAGCATGGCAACCCCCATCAATGAAAGTGGTCTTCCACAGTCTCTGCTTAGGGTTACTTGAAGCGGAAACAAATCATTGAGACAAAACTGAATACTCCTTTTTTTTGTCAAGTTTCAAAGAGCCACTACAAACCATGTTGGTTTTAGAGTTCCAAATTCATCTATCAATATAGGAGAGAACAGAGTGCAACCTAAAAATGAAAACTGCTACTGTAAATGAACGCTTCAACCTAGATGAACAAAATTTAGTGAGCCAAGTTGGATTTGTGGACTTGTCATTACCACCACGCATCATCAAGATTGGGTGAAAAAATATTTGCTGGTATTTCGGAAACTCGTATTTTCTTGGAAGCTTGCAACCCCTCTCAATGAAAGTGCTTTTCCACAGTCTCTGCTTAGGGTACTTGAAGCGGAAACAAACCATAGAGACAAAACTGAGAACTTCTTTATTTTGTCAAGTTTCAAAGAGCTACTACAAATCATGTTGGATTTAGAGTTACAAATTCATCTATCTATATAGGAGAGAACAGAGTGAAACCTAAAATTAAAAACTGCTACTGTAAACGAACGCTTCAACCTAGAAGAACAAAATTTGGTGAGCCACGTGGGATTTGTGGACTGATCATTACCACCAAGTGTCATCAAGATTGTGTTAAAAAATATTTGCTGGTATTTCGGAAACTCGTTATTTCTTAGAAGTTTGGCAACCCCTCTCATTGAAAGTGCTTTTCCACAGTCCGTAACAGGGCTACTTGAAGAGGAAACAAACCATAGAGACAAAACTGAGAACTTCTTTATTTTGTCAAGTTTCAAAGAGCTACTACAAATCATGTTGGATTTAGAGTTCCAAATTCATCTATCCATATAGGAGAGACAAGAGTGAAACCTAAAAATAAAAACTGCTACTGATAAGGAACACATCAACCTAGAAGAACAAAATTTGGTGAGTCAAGTGGGATTTGTGTACCGATCATTACCACCAAGTATCATCAAGATTGGGTTAAAAAAATATTTGCTGGTATTTCGGAAACTGGTAATTTCTTGGAAGCTTGGCAACCCCTCTCAATGAAAGTGCTTTTCCACCGTCTGTGCCTAGGGCTACTTGAAGAGGAAACAAACCATAGAGAAAAAATGAGAACTCCTTTATTTTGTCAAGTTTCAAAGAGCCACTACAAGCTATGTTGGATTTAGAGTTCCAAGTTCATCTATCTATATAGGAGAGAACAGAGTGAAACCTAAAAATAAAACTGCTACTGTAAACGAATGCTTCAACCTTGAAGAACAAAACTTGGTGAGCCAAGTGGGATTTGTCTACTTGTCCTTACCACCATGTATCATCAAGATTGGGTGAAAAAATATTTGCTGGTATTTCCGAAACTAATTATTTCTTAGAATCTTGGCAACCCCTCTCAATGAAAGTGCTTTTCCACAGTCTGTGCCAGGGCTACTTGAAGAGGAAACAAACCATAGAGACAAAACTGAGAACTCCTTTATTTTGTCAAGTTTCAAAGAGCTACTACAAACCATGTTGGACTTAGAGTTCCAAATTCATCTATCTATATAGGAGAGAAAAGAGGGAAAACTAAATATAAAAACTGCTACAGTAGACGAACGCTTCAACCTAGAAGACCAAAATTTGGTGAGCCAAGTGGGATTTGTGTACTGATCATTAACACCAAGTATCATCAATGTTCGATGAAAAATTATTTGCTGGTATTTCGGAAACTCGTTATTTTTTAGAAGCTTGGCAACCCCTCTCAATGAAAGTGCTTTTCCACAGTCTGTGCCTAAAGCTACTTGAAGAGGAAACAAACCATAGAGAAAAAACTGAGAACTCCTTTATTTTGTCAAGTTTCAATGAGCTACTTCAAAACATGTTGGATTTAGAGTTCCAAATTCTTCTATCGATATAGGAGAGAACAGAGTGAAACCTAAAAATAAAACTTCTACTGTAGAGGAATGCTTCAACCTAGAAGAACAAAATTTTGTGAGCCAAGTGGGATTTGTCTACTTGTCCTTACCACCAAGTATCATCAACATTGGGTGAAAAAATATTTGCTGGTATTTCGGAAACTCGTATTTTCTTGGAAGCTTGGCAACCCCTCTGAATGAAAGTGCTTTTCCACAGTCTCTACTTAGGGTACTTGAAGCGGAAACCAACCATAGAGACAAAACTGAGAACTCCTTTATTTTGTCAAGTTTCAAAGACCTACTTCAAACCATGTTGGATTTAGAGTTCCAAATTCATCTATCTATATAGGAGAGAACAGAGTGAAACCTAAAATTAAAAACTGCTACTGTAAACGAACGCTTCAACCTAGAAGAACAAAATTTGGTGAGCCAAGTGGGATTTGTGGACTGATCATTACCACCAAGTGTCATCAAGATTGTGTTAAAAAATATTTGCTGGTGTTTCGGAAACTCGTTATTTCTTAGAAGTTTGGCAACCCCTCTCATTGAAAGTGCTTTTCCACAGTCCGTAACAGGGCTACTTGAAGAGGAAACAAACCATAGAGACAAAACTGAGAACTTCTTTATTTTGTCAAGTTTCAAAGAGCTACTACAAATCATGTTGGATTTAGAGTTCCAAATTCATCTATCCATATAGGAGAGACAAGAGTGAAACCTAAATATAAAAACTGCTGCTGTAGACGAACGCGTCAATGTACAAGAACAAAATTTGGTGAGCTAAGTGGTATTTGTGTGCTGATCATTACCACCAAGTATCTTCAAGATTGGTTGAAAAAATATTTGCTGGTATTTCGAAAACTCGTTATTTCTTAGAAGCTTGGCAACCCCTCTCAATGAAAGTGCTTTTCCACAGTCTCTGCCTAGGGCTATTTGAAGAGGAAACAAACCATACATACAAAACTGAGAACTCCTTTATTTTGTCAAGTTTCAAAGAGCTACTACAAACCATGTTGGATTTAGAGTTCCAAATTCATCTTTGTATGTAGGAGAGAACAGAGTGAAACCTAAATATAAAAACTGCTACTGTAGACAAACGCGTCAATGTAGAAGAACAAAATTTGGTGAGCCAAGTGGGATTTGTGCACTGATCATTACCACCAAGTATCATCAAGATTGGGTGAAAAAATATTTGCTGGTATTTCGGAAACTCGTTATTTCTTAGAAGCTTGGCAACACCTCGCAATGATAGTGCTTTTCCTCAGTCTGTGCCTAGGGCTACTTGAAGAGGAAACAAACCATAGAGACAAAACTGAGAACTCCTTTATTTTGTCAAGTTTCGTAGAGCTACTACAAACCAAGTTGGATTTACAGTTCCAAATTTATCTATCTATATAGGAGAGAACAGAGGGAAACCTAAAAATAAAAACGGCTACTGTAAACGAACGCTTCAACCTAGAAGAAGAAAATTTGGTGAGCCAAGTGGGATTTGTGTTCTGATCATTACCACCAGGTATCATCAAGATTGGGTGAAAAAATATTTGCTGGTATTTCCCAAACTCGTTATTTCGTAGAAGCTTGGCAACCACTCGCAATGAAAGTGCTTTTCCACAGTCTGTGCCAAGGGCTACTTGAAGAGGAAACAAACCATAGAGACAAAACTGAGAACTCCTTTATTTTGTCAAGTTTCAAAGAGCTACTACAAACCATGTTGGATTTAGAGTTCCAAATTCATCTATCTATATAGGAGAGAACAGAGGGAAACCTAAATTAAAAACTGAGACTCTAATCGAACGCTTCAACCTAGAAGAAGAAAATTTGGTGAGCCAAGTGGGATTTTTGTTCTGATCATTTCCTCCAAGTATCATCAAGATTCGTTGAAAAAATATTTGTTGGTTTTTCGGAAACTCGTTATTTCTTAGAAGCTTGGCAACACCTCTCAATGAAAGTGCTTTTCCACAGTCTTTGCCTAGGGCTACGTGAAGGTGAAACAGTCCATAGCGACAAAACTGAGAACTCGTTTATTTTGTCAAGTTTCAAAGAGCTACTACAAACCATGTTGGATTTAGAGTTCCAAATTCACCTATCTCTACAGGAGAGAACAGAGTGAAACCTAAAAATGAAAACTGCTACTGTAAACGAACGCTTCAACCTAGAAGAACAAAATTTGGTGAGCCAAGTGGGATTTGTGCACTGATAATTACCACCAAGTATCATCAAGATTGGGTGAAAAAATATTTGCTGGTATTTTAAACTCGTTATTTCTTAGAAACTTGGCAACCCCTTTCAATGAAAGTGCTTTTCCACAGTCTGTGCCTAGAGCTACTTGAAGAGTAAATAAACCATAGAGACAAAACTGAGAACTCCTTTATTTTGTCAAGTTTCAAAGAGCTACTACAAACCATGTTGGATTTAGAGTTCCAAATTCATCTATGTATGTAGCAGAGAACAGAGTGAAACCTAAATATAAAAACTGCTACTGTAGACGAACGTGTCAATGTAGAAGAACAAAATTTGGTGAGCCAAGTGGTATTTGTATGCTGATCAGTCCACCAAGTATCATCAAGATTGGGTGAAAAAATATTTGCTGGTATTTCGGAAACTCGTTCTTTCTTAGAAGCTTGGCAACCCCTCTCAATGAAAGTGCTTTTCCACAGTCTCTGCGTAGGGCTACTTGAAGAGGAAACAAACCATAGAGACAAAACTGAGAACTCCTTTATTTTGTCAATTTTCTTAGAGCTACGACAAACCATGTTGGATTTAGAGTTCCAAATTCATCTATCCAAATAGGAGAGAACAGAGGGAAACCTAAAAATAAAAACTCCTACTGTAAATGAACGCTTCAACCTAGAAGAACCAAATTTGGTGAGCCAAGTGGGATTTGTGTACTGATGATTACCACCAAGTATCATCAAGATGGGGTGAAAAAATATTTGCTGGTATTTCGGAAACTCATTACTTCTTAGAAGCTTTGCCACCCCTCTCAATGAAAGTGCTTTTCCACAGTCTGTGCCTAGGGCTACTTTTAGGGAAAACAATACATAGAGACAAAACTGAGAACTCGATTATTTTGTCAAGTTTCAAAGAGCTACTACAAACCATGTTGGATTTAGAGTTCCAAATACACCTATCTATATAGGAGAGTACAGAGTGAAACCTAAAAATGAAAACTGCTACTGTAAACGAACGCTTCAATCTAGAAGAACAAAATTTGATGTGCCACGTGAGATTTGTGCACTGATCATTACCACCAAGTATCATCAAGATTGGGTGAAAAAATATTTGCTGGTATTTTGGAAACTCGTTATTTCTTAGAAGCTTGGCAACCCCTTGCAATGAAAGTGCTTTTCCTCAGTCTGTGACAGGGCTACTTGAAGAGGAAACAAACCATAGAGACAAAACTGAGAACTCCTCTATTTTCTCAAGTTTCAAAGAGTTACTACAAACCATGTTGGATTTAGAGTTCCAAATTCATCTATCTATATAGGAGAGAACAGAGGGAAACCTAAAAATAAATGGAGATTGTAAACGAACGCTTCAACCTAGAAGAAGAAAATTTGGTGAGCCAAGTGGTATTTGTGTACTGATCATTTCCTCCAAGTCATCAAGATTCGTTGAAAAAATATTTGCTGGTATTTCGGAAACTCGTTATTTCTTAGAAGCTTGGCAACCACTCTCAATGAAAGTGCTTTTCCACAGTCTGTGCCTAGGGCTACTTGAAGAGTAAACAAACCATAGAGACAAAACTGAGAACTACTTTTTTTGCCAAGTTACAAAGAGCTACTGCAATCAATGTTGGATTTAGTGTTCCAAAGTCATCTGTCTATATAGGAGAGAACAGAGTGAAACCTAAATATAAAAACTGCTACTGTAGACGAACGCGTCAATGTAGAAGAACAAAATTTGGTGAGCCATGTGGTATTTGTATGCTGATCATTACCACCAAGTATCATCAAGATTGGGTGAAAAAATATTTGCTGGTATTTCGGAAACTCGTTATTTGTTAGAAGCTTGGCAACCCCTCTCAATGAACGTGCTTTTCCACAGTCTCTGCCTAGGGCTACTTGAAGAGGAAACAAACCATAGAGACAAAACTGAGAACTCCTTTATTTTGTCAAGTTTCGTAGAGCTACTACAAACCATGTTGGATTTAGAGTTCCAAATTCATCTATCTATATAGGAGAGAACAGAGGGAAACCTAAAAATAAAAACTGCTACTGTAAACGAACGCTTCAACCTAGAAGATGAAAATTTGGTGAGCCATGTGGGATTTGTGTACTGATTTTTACCTCCAACTATCATCAAGATTGGGTGAAAAAATATTGGCTTGTATTTCGGAAACTCATTATTTCTTAGAAGCTTGGCAACCCCTCTCAATGAAAGTGCTTTTCCACAGTCTTGCCTAGGACTCTTGAAGATGAAACAAATCATAGAGAAAAAACTGAGAACTCCTTTAATTTGTCAAGTTTCGTAGAGCTACTACAAACCATGTTGGATTTAGAGTTCCAAATTCATCTATCAATATAGGAGAGAACAGAGTGAAACCTAAATAAAAAAACTGCTACTGTAGACGAACGCGTCAACGTAGAAGAACAAACTTTGGTGAGCCAAGTGGGATTTGTGGACTGATGATTACCACCAAATATCATCAAGATTGGGTGAAAAAATATTTGCTGGTATTTACGAAACACATCATTTCTTAGAAGGTTGGCAACCCCTCTCCATGAAAGTGCTTTTCCACAGTCTGGGCCTCGGGCTACTTTAAGGGGAAACAATCCATAGAGACAAAACTGAGAACTCGTTTATTTTGTCAAGTTTCAAAAAGCTTCTACAAACCTTGTTGGATTTAGAGTTCCAAATTCACCTATCTATATAGGAGAGAACAGAGTGAAACCTAAAAATGAAAACTGCTAGTGTAAACGAACGCTTCAACCTAGAAGAACAAAATTTGGTGAGCCAAGTGGGATTTGTGTACTGATGATTACCACCAAATATCATCAAGATTGGGTGAAAAAATATTTGCTGGTATTTTCGAAACTCATCATTTCTTAGAAGGTTGGCAACCCCTCTCCATGAAAGTGCTTTTCCACAGTCTGGGTCTTGGGCTACTTTAAGGGGAAACAATCCATAGAGACAAAACTGAGAACTCGTTTATTTTGTCAAGTTTCAAGGAGCTACTACAAACCATGTTGGATTTAGAGTCCCAAATTCATCTATCTATATAGGTGAGAACAGAGTGAAACCTAAATACAAAAACTGCTACTGTAGACGAACGCTTCAACCTAGAAGAACCAAATTGGTCAGCCAAGTGGGATTTGTGTACGGATAATTACCACCAAGTATCATCAAGATTGAGGGAAAAAATATTTACTGGAATTTCAGAAACTCGTTATTTCTTAGAAGCTTGGCCACCCCTCTCAATCAAAGTGCTTTTCCACAGTCTGTGCCTAGGGCTACTTGAAGAGGAAACAAACCATAGAAACAAAACTGAGAACTCCTTTGTTTTGTCAAGTTTCGAAGAGCTACTACAAACCATGTTGGATTTATAGTTCCAAATTCATCTATCTATATAGGAGAGAACAGAGGGAAACCTAAAAATAAAAACTGCTTCTGTAAAGGAACGCTTCAACCTACAAGATGAAAATTTGGTGAGCCAAGTGGGATTTGTGTACTGATCATTACCACCAAGTATCATCAAGATTGGGTGAAAAAATATTTCCTGGTATTTCGGAAACTCATTATTTCTTAGAAGCTTGGCAACCCCTCGCAATGAAAGTGCTTTTCCTCAGTCTGTGCCTAGGGCTACTTGAAGAGGAAACAAACCATAGAGACAAAACTGAGAACTCCTTTACCTTGTCAAGTTTCGTAGAGCTACTACAAACCATGTTGGATTTAGAGTTACAAATTCATCTATCTATATAGGAGAGAACAGAGGGAAACCTAAAAATAAAAACTGCTACTGTAAAGGAACGCTTCAACCTAGAAGAAGAAAATTTGGTGAGCCAAGTTGGATTTGTGAACTGATCATTACCACCAAGTATCATCAAGATTGGGTGAAAAAATATTTACTGGTATTTCGGAAACTCGTTATTTCCTAGAAGCTTGGCAACCCCTCGCAATGAAAGTGCTTTTCCACAGTCTGTGCCTAGGGCTACTTGAAGAGGAAACATACCATAGAGACAAAACTGAGAACTCCTTTATTTTGTCAAGTTTCACAGAGCTACTACAAACCATGTTGGATTTAGAGTTCCAAATTTATCTATCTGTATAGGAGAGAACAGAGGGAAACCTAAACATAAAAACTGCTACTGTAGACGAACGCTTCAACCTAGAATTACCAAATTTGCTGATCCATGTGGGATTTGTGTACTGATCATTACCACCAAGTATCATCAAGATTGGGTGAAAAAATATTTGCTGGTATTTCGAAAACTCGTTAGTTCTGAGAAGCTTGGCCAGCCCTCTCAATGAAAGTGCTTTTCCACAGTCAGTGCCTAGGGCTACTTCAAGAGGAAACAAACCATAGAGAAAAAACTGAGAACTCCTTTATTTTGTCAAGTTTCAAAGAGCTACTACAAACCATGTTGAATTTAGAGTTCCAAATTCATCTATCTATATAGGAGAGAACAGAGGGAAACCTAAAAATAAAAACTGCTACTCTAAACGAACGCTTCAACCTAGAAGAGAAAATTTGGTGAGCCAAGTGGGATTTGTGTACTGATCATTGCCACCCAGTATCATCAAGATTGGGTGAAAAAATATTTGCTGGTATTTCGGAAACTCGTTATTTCTTAGAAGCTTGGCAACCCCTCTCAATGAAAGTGCTTTTCCACAGTCTGTGCCTAGGGCTACTTGAAGGGGAAACAATCCATAGGGACAAAACTGAGAACTCGTTTATTTTGTCAAGTTTCAAAGAGCTACTACAAACCTTGTTGGATTTAGAGTTCCAAATTCACCTATCTATATAGGAGAGAAGAGAGTGAAACCTAAAAATGAAAACGGCTACTGTAAACGAACGCTTCAACCTAGAAGAACAAAATTTGGTGAGCCAAGTGGGACTTGTGCACTGATCATTACCACCAACTATCATCAAGATTGGGTGAAAAAATATTTGCTGGTATTTTGGAAACTCGTTATTTCTTGGAACCTTGGCAATCCCTCTCAATGAAAGTGCTTTTCCACAGTCTCTGCCTAGGGCAACTTGAAGAGGAAACAAACCATAGAGACAAAACTGAGAACTCCTTTATTTTGTCAAGTTTCAAAGAACTACTACACACCATGTTGGATTTAGAGTTCCAAATTCATCTATCTATATAGGAGAGAACAGAGGGAAACCTAAAAATAAAAACTGAGACTGTAAACGAACGCTGCAACATAGATGAAGAAAATTGGGTGAGCCAAGTGGGATTTGTGTACTGATCATTTCCTCCAAGTATCATCAAGATTCGTTGAAAAAATATTTGCTGGTATTTCGGAAACTCGTTATTTCTTAGAAGCTTGGCAACCCCTCTCAATGAAAGTGCTTTTCCACATTCTGTGCCTAGGGCTACTTGAAGAGGAAACAAACCATAGAGACAAAACTGAGAACTCCTTTATTTTGTCAAGTTTCAAAGAGCTACTACAAACCATGCTGGATTTAGAGTTCCAAATTCATCTATGTATGTTGGAGAGAACAGAGTGAAACCTAAATATAAAAACTGCTACTGTAGATGAACGCGTCAATGTAGAAGAACATAATTTGGTGAGCCAAGTGGTATTTGTGTGCTGATCATTACCAAGAAGTATCATCAAGATTGGGTGAAAAAATATTTGCTGGTATTTCGAAAACTCGTTATTTCTTAGAAGCTTGGAAACCCCTCTCAATGAAAGTGCTTTTCCACAGTTTCTGCCTAGGGCTACTTGAAGAGGAAACAAACCATAGAGACAAAACTGAGAACTCCTTTATTTTGTCAAGTTTCAAAGAGCTACTACAAACCACGTTGGATTTAGAGTTCCAAATTCATCTATGTATGTTGGAGAGAACAGAGTGAAACCTAAATATAAAAACTGCTACTGTAGATGAACGCGTCAATGTAGAAGAACATAATTTGGTGAGCCAAGTGGTATTGTGTGCTGATCATTACCACCAAGTATCATCAAGATTGGGTGAAAAAATATTTGCTGGTATTTCGGAAACTCGTTATTTCTTAGAAGCTTGGAAACCCCTCTCAATGAAAGTGCTTTTCCACAGTTTCTGCCTAGTGCTACTTGAAGTGGAAACAAACCATAGAGACAAAACTGAGAACGCCTTTATTTTGTCAAGTTTCAAAGAGCTACTACAAACCATGTTGAATTTAGAGTTCCAAATTCATCTATCTATATAGGAGAGAACAGAGGGAAACCTAAAAATAAAAACTGCTACTGTAAACGAACGCTTCAACCTAGAAGAGAAAAATTGGTGAGCCAAGTGTGATTTGTGTACTGATCATTACCACCCAGTGTCATCAAAATTGGGTGAAAAAATATTTGCTGGTATTTCGGAAACTCGTTATTTCCTAGAAGCTTGGCAACCCCTCGCAATGAAAGTGCTTTTCCACAGTCTGTGCCTAGGGCTACTTGAAGAGGAAATATACCATAGAGACAAAACTGAGAACTCCTTTATTTTGTCAAGTTTCAAAGAGCTACTACAAACCATGTTGGATTTAGAGTTCCAAATTTATCTATCTGTATAGGAGAGAACAGAGGGAAACCTAAATATAAAAACTGCTACTGTAGACTAACGCTTCAACCTAGAATTACCAAATTTGCTGATCCATGTGGGATTTGTGTACTGATCATTACCACCAAGTATCATCAAGATTGGGTGAAAAAATATTTGCTGGTATTTCGGAAACTCGTTAGTTCTTAGAAGCTTGGCCACCCCTCTCAATGAAAGTGCTTTTCCACGGTCAGTGCCTAGGGCTACTTCAAGAGGAAACAAACCATAGAGAAAAAACTGAGAACTCCTTTATTTTGTCAAGTTTCAAAGAGCTACTACAAACCATGTTGAATTTAGAGTTCCAAATTCATCTATCTATATAGGAGAGAACAGAGGGAAACCTAAAAAAAAATCTGCTACTCTAAACGAACGCTTCAACCTAGAAGAGAAAATTTGGTGAGCCAAGTGGGATTTGTGTACTGATCATTGCCACCCAGTATCATCAAGATTGGGTGAAAAAATATTTGCTGGTATTTCGGAAACTCGTTATTTCTTAGAAGCTTGGCAACCCCTCTCAATGAATGTGCTTTTCCACAGTCTGTGCCTAGGGCTACTTGAAGGGGAAACAATCCAAAGGGACAAAACTGAGAACTCGTTTATTTTGTCAAGTTTCAAAGAGCTACTACAAACCTTGTTGGATTTAGAGTTCCAAATTCACCTATCTATATAGGAGAGAAGAGAGTGAAACCTAAAAATGAAAACGGCTACTGTAAACGAACGCTTCTACCTAGAAGAACAAAATTTGGTGAGCCAAGTGGGATTTGTGCACTGATCATTACCACCAACTATCATCAAGATTGGGTGAAAAAATATTTGCTGGTACTTTGGAAACTCGTTATTTCTTAGAAGCTTGGCAACCCCTCTCAATGAAAGTGCTTTTCCACAGTCTCTGCCTAGGGCAACTTGAAGAGGAAACAAACCATAGAGACAAAACTGAGAACTCTTTTTTTTGTCAAGTTTCAAAGAACTACTACAAACCATGTTGGATTTAGAGTTCCAAATTCATCTATCTATATAGGAGAGAACAGAGGGAAACCTAAAAATAAAAACTGAGACTGTAAACGAACGCTGCAACCTAGATGAAGAAAATTTGGTGAGCCAAGTGGGATTTGTGTACTGATCATTTCCTCCAAGTATCATCAAGATTCGTTGAAAAAATATTTGCTGGTATTTCGGAAACTCGTTATTTCTTAGAAGCTTGGCAACCCCTCTCAATGAAAGTGCTTTTTCACAGTCTGTGCCTAGGGCTACTTGAAGAGTAAACAAACCATAGAGACAAAACTGAGAACTCCTTGATTTTGTCAAGTTTCAAAGAGCTACTACAAACCATGTTGGATTTAGAGTTCCATATTCATCTATGTATGTAGGAGAGAACAGAGTGAAACCTAAATATAAAAACTGCTACTGTAGACGAACGCATCAATATAGAAGAACAAAAATTGGTGAGCTAAGTGGTATTTGTGTGCTGATCATTACCACCAAGTATCATCAAGATTGGGTGATAAAATATTTGCTGGTAACTCGGAAACTCGTTATTTCTTAGAAGCTTGGCAACCCCTCTCAATGAAAGTGCTTTTCCACAGTCCCTGCCTAGGGCTACTTGAAGAGGAAACAAACCATAGAGACAAAACTGAGAACTCCTTTATTTTGTCAAGTTTCAAAGAGCTACTACAAACCATGTTGGATTTAGAGTTCCAAATTCATCTATCTATATAGGTGAGAACAGAGTGAAACCTAAATATAAAAACTGCTACAGTAGTCGAACGATTAAACATACAAGAACAAAATTTGGTGAGCCAAGTGGGATTTGTGTACTGATCATTACCACACAGTATCATCAAGATTGGGTGAAAAAATATTTGCTGGTATTTCGGAAACTCGTTATTTCTTAGAAGCTTGGCAACCCCTCTCAATGAAAGTGCTTTTCCACAGTCTCTGCCTAAGGCTACTTGAAGAGGAAACAAAACATAGAGACAAAACTGAGAACTACTTTATTTTGTCAAGTATCAAAGAGGTACTGCAAAGCATGTTGGATTTAGAGTTCCAAATTCATCTATCTATATAGGAGAGAACAGAGGGAAACCTAAATATAAAAACTGCTACAGTAGTCGAACGATTAAACATACAAGAACAAAATTTGGTGAGCCAAGTGGGATTTGTGTACTGATCATTTCCTCCAAGTATCATCGAGATTCGTTGAAAAAATATTTGCTGGTATTTCGGAAACTCGTTATTTCTTAGAAGCTTGGCAACCCCTCTCAATGAAAGTGCTTTTTCACAGTCTGTGCCTAGGGCTACTTGAAGAGTAAACAAACCATAGAGACAAAACTGAGAACTCCTTGATTTTGTCAAGTTTCAAAGAGCTACTACAAACCATGTTGGATTTAGAGTTCCAAATTCATCTATCTATTTAGAAGAGAATAGAGTGAAACCTAAATATAAAAACCACTACTGTAGACGAACGCATCAATGTAGAAGAACAAAAATTGGTGAGCTAAGTGGTATTTGTGTGCTGATCATTACCACCAAGTATCATCAAGATTGGGTGATAAAATATTTGCTGGTAATTCGGAAACTCGTTATTTCTTAGAAGCCTGGCAACCCCTCTCAATGAAAGTGCTTTTCCACAGTCCCTGCCTAGGGCTACTTGAAGACGAAACAAACCATAGAGACAAAACTGAGAACTCCTTTACCTTGTCAAGTTTCGTAGAGCTACTACAAACCATGTTGGATTTAGAGTTACAAATTCATCTATCTATATAGGAGAGAACAGAGGGAAACCTAAAAATAAAAACTGCTACTGTAAAGGAACGCTTCAACCTAGAAGAAGAAAATTTGGTGAGCCAAGTTGGATATGTGAACTGATCATTACCACCAAGTATCATCAAGATTGGGTGAAAAAATATTTACTGGTATTTCGGAAACTCGTTATTTCATAGAAGCTTGGCAACCCCTCGCAAGGAAAGTGCTTTTCCACAGTCTGTGCCTAGGGCTACTTGAAGAGGAAATATACCATAGAGACAAAACTGAGAACTCCTTTATTTTGTCAAGTTTCAAAGAGCTACTACAAACCATGTTGGATTTAGAGTTCCAAATTTATCTATCTGTATAGGAGAGAACAGAGGGAAACCTAAATATAAAAACTGCTACTGTAGACGAACGCTTCAACCTAGAATTACCAAATTTGCTGAGCCATGTGAGATTTGTGTACTGATCATTACCACCAAGTATCATCAAGATTGGGTGAAAAAATATTTGCTGGTATTTCGGAAACTCGTTAGTTCTTAGAAGCTTGGCCACCCCTCTCAATGAAAGTGCTTTTCCACGGTCAGTGCCTAGGGCTACTTCAAGAGGAAACAAACCATAGAGAAAAAACTGAGAACTCCTTTATTTTGTCAAGTTTCAAAGAGCTACTACAAACCATGTTGAATTTAGAGTTCCAAATTCATCTATCTATATAGGAGAGAACAGAGGGAAACCTAAAAATAAAATCTGCTACTCTAAACGAACGCTTCAACCTAGAAGAGAAAATTTGGTGAGCCAAGTGGGATTTGTGTACTGATCATTGCCACCCAGTATCATCAAGATTGGGTGAAAAAATATTTGCTGGTATTTCGGAAACTCGTTATTTCTTAGAAGCTTGGCAACCCCTCTCAATGAATGTGCTTTTCCACAGTCTGTGCCTAGGGCTACTTGAAGGGGAAACAATCCATAGGGACAAAACTGAGAACTCGTTTATTTTGTCAAGTTTCAAAGAGCTACTACAAACCTTGTTGGATTTAGAGTTCCAAATTCACCTATCTATATAGGAGAGAAGAGAGTGAAACCTAAAAATGAAAACGGCTACTGTAAACGAACGCTTCAACCTAGAAGAACAAAATTTGGTGAGCCAAGTGGGATTTGTGCACTGATCATTACCACCAACTATCATCAACATTGGGTGAAAAAATATTTGCTGGGATTTTGGAAACTCGTTATTTCTTAGAAGCTTGGCAACCCCTCTCAATGAAAGTGCTTTTCCACAGTCTCTGCCTAGGGCAACTTGAAGAGGAAACAAACCATAGAGACAAAACTGAGAACTCCTTTATTTTGTCAAGTTTCAAAGAACTACTACAAACCATGTTGGATTTAGAGTTCCAAATTCATCTATCTATATAGGAGAGAACAGAGGGAAACCTAAAAATAAAAACTGAGACTGTAAACGAACGCTGCAACCTAGATGAAGAAAATTTGGTGAGCCACGTGGGATTTGTGTACTGATCATTTCCTCCAAGTATCATCAAGATTCGTTGAAAAAATATTTGCTGGTATTTCGGAAACTCGTTATTTCTTAGAAGCTTGGCAACCCCTCTCAATGAAAGTGCTTTTCCACATTCTGTGCCTAGGGCTACTTGAAGAGTAAACAAACCATAGAGACAAAACTGAGAACTCCTTTATTTTGTCAAGTTTCAAAGAGCTACTACAAACCATGCTGGATTTAGAGTTCCAAATTCATCTATGTATGTTGGAGAGAACAGAGTGAAACCTAAATATAAAAACTGCTACTGTAGATGAACGCGTCAATGTAGAAGAACATAATTTGGTGAGCCAAGTGGTATTTGTGTGCTGATCATTACCACGAAGTATCATCAAGATTGGGTGAAAAAATATTTGCTGGTATTTCGAAAACTCGTTATTTCTTAGAAGCTTGGAAACACCTCTCAATGAAAGTGCTTTTCCACAGTCTGTGCCTAGGGCTACTTGAAGAGGAAACAAACCATAGAGACAAAACTGAGAACTCCTTTATTTTGTCAAGTTTCAAAGAGCTACTACAAACCACGTTGGATTTAGAGTTCCAAATTCATCTATGTATGTTGGAGAGAACAGAGTGAAACCTAAATATAAAAACTGCTACTGTAGATGAACGCGTCAATGTAGAAGAACATAATTTGGTGAGCCAAGTGGTATTGTGTGCTGATCATTACCACCAAGTATCATCAAGATTGGGTGAAAAAATATTTGCTGGTATTTCGGAAACTCGTTATTTCTTAGAAGCTTGGAAACCCCTCTCAATGAAAGTGCTTTTCCACAGTTTCTGCCTAGTGCTACTTGAAGTGGAAACAAACCATAGAGACAAAACTGAGAACGCCTTTATTTTGTCAAGTTTCAAAGAGCTACTACAAACCATGTTGAATTTAGAGTTCCAAATTCATCTATCTATATAGGAGAGAACAGAGTGAAACCTAAATATAAAACTGCTACTGTAGACGAACGCTTCAACCTAGAAGAAAAAAATTAGGTGAGCCAAGTGGGATTTGTGAACCGATCATTACCACCAAGTATCATCAAGATTGGGTGAAAAAATATTTGCTGGTATTTCGGAAACTCGTAATTTCTTGGAAGCTTGGCAACCCCTCTCAATGAAAGTGATTTTCCACAGTCTGTGCCTAGGACTACTTGAAGAGGAAACAAAACATAGAGATCAAACTGAGAACTACTTTATTTTGTCAAGTTTCAAAGAGCTACTGCAAACCATGTTGGATTTAGAGTTCCAAATTCATCTATCTATATAGGAGAGAACAGAGTAAAACCTAAAAATAAAAACTGCTACTGTAGATGAATGCTTCAACCTAGAAGAACACAATTTGGTGAGCCAAGTGGGATTTGTGTACTTGTCCTTACCACCAAGTATCATCAAGATTGGGTGAAAAAATATTTGCTGGTATTTCGGAAACTGGTTATTTCTTAGAAGCTTGGCAAACCCTCTCAATGAAAGTGCTTTTCTTCAGTCTGTGCCAGGGCTACTTGAAGAGGAAACAAACCATAGAGACAAAACTGAGACCTCCTTTATTTTGTCAAGTTTCAAAGAGCTAATAAAAACCATGTAGGATTTAGAGATAGAAATTCACCTATCTATATAGGAGAGAACAGAGTGAAACCTAAAAATAAAAACTGCTACTGAAAACGAATGTTTCAAACTAGAAGAACAAAATTTGGTGAGCCCAGTGGGATTTGTGTACTGATCATTACCACCAAGTATCATCAAGTTTGGGTGAAAAAATATTTGCTGGTATTTCGGAAACTCCTTATTTCTTAGAAGCTTGGCAACCCCTCTCAATGAAATTGCTTTTCCACAGTCTGTGCTTGGGCTTCTTGAAGAGGAAAGAAATAATAGAGACAAAACTGAGAACTCCTTTATTTTGTCAAGTTTCAAAGAGCCACTACAAACCATGTTGGATTTAGAGTTCCAAATTCATCTATCTATATAGCAGAGAACAGAAAGAAACCTAAAAATAAAAACTGCGACTGTAGACGAACGCTTCAACCTAGAAGAACAAAATTTGGTGAGCCAAGTGGGATTTGTGTACTTGTCCTTACCACCAAGTATCATCAAGATTGGGTGAAAAAATATTTGCTGGTATTTCGGAAACTCGTTATTTCTGAGAAGCTTGGCAACCCCTCTCAATGAAAGTGCTTTTCCTCAGTCTGTGCCTAGGGATACTTGAAGAGGAAACAAACCATAGAGACAAAACAGAGAACTCCTTTATTTTTTCAAGTTTCAAAGGGCTACTCCAATCCATGTTGGATTTAGAGTTCCAAATTCATCTATCTCTATAGTAGAGAACAGAGTGAAACCTAAATATTAAAACTGCTACTGTAGACGAACGCTTCAACCTAGAAGAACAAAATTAGGTGAGCCAAGTGGGATTTGTGAACCGATCATTTCCACCAAGTATCATCAAGATTGGGTGAAAAAATATTTGCTGGTATTTCGGAAACTCGTAATTTCTTGGAAGCTTGGCAACCCCTCTCAATGAAAGTGCTTTTCCACAGTCTGTGCCTATTACTACTTGAAGAGGAAACAAACCATAGAGACAAAACTGAGAACTACTTTCTTTTGTCAAGATTCCAAAGCTACTACAAACCATGTTGGATTTTGATTTCCAAATTCATCTATCTATAGAGGAGAGAACAGAGTAAAACCTAAAAATAAAAACTGCTACTGTAGACGAATTCTTCAAGCTAGAAAAACAAAATTTGGTGAGCCAACTAGGAGTTGTGTTCTTGTCCTTACCACCAAGTATCATCAAGATTCTGTGAAAAAATATTTGCTGGTATTTCGGAAACTCGTAATTTCTTGGAAGCTTGGCAACCCCTCGCAAGGAAAGTGCGTTTCCACCGTCTGTGCCTAGGGCAACTTGAAGAGGAAACAAGCATAGAGACAAAACAGAGAACTCCTTTATTTTGTCAAGTCGCAAAGAGCCACTACAAACCATGTTGGATTAAGAGTTCCAAAGTCATCTATCTATATAGCGATAAAAGAGTGAAACCTAAACATAAAAAATGCTACTGTAGACGAACGCTTCAACCTAGAAGAACAAAATTTGGTGAGCCAAGTGGGATTTGTGTACTGGTCATCACCACCAAGTATCATAAAGATTTTAATGAAAAAATATTTGCTGGTATTTCGGAAACTCGTTATTTCTTAGAAGCTTGGCAACCCCTCTCAATGAAAGTGCTTTTCCACATTCTGTGCCTAGGGCTACTTGAAGAGGAAACAAACCATAGAGACAAAACTGAGAACTCCTTTATTTTGTCAAGTTTCAAAGAGCTACTACAAACCATGCTGGATTTAGAGTTCCAAATTCATCTATGTATGTTGGAGAGAACAGAGTGAAACCTAAATATAAAAACTGCTACTGTAGATGAACGCGTCAATGTAGAAGAACATAATTTGGTGAGCCAAGTGGTATTTGTGTGCTGATCATTACCACGAAGTATCATCAAGATTGGGTGAAAAAATATTTGCTGGTATTTCGAAAACTCGTTATTTCTTAGAAGCTTGGAAACACCTCTCAATGAAAGTGCTTTTCCACAGTCTGTGCCTAGGGCTACTTGAAGAGGAAACAAACCATAGAGACAAAACTGAGAACTCCTTTATTTTGTCAAGTTTCAAAGAGCTACTACAAACCACGTTGGATTTAGAGTTCCAAATTCATCTATGTATGTTGGAGAGAACAGAGTGAAACCTAAATATAAAAACTGCTACTGTAGATGAACGCGTCAATGTAGAAGAACATAATTTGGTGAGCCAAGTGGTATTGTGTGCTGATCATTACCACCAAGTATCATCAAGATTGGGTGAAAAAATATTTGCTGGTATTTCGGAAACTCGTTATTTCTTAGAAGCTTGGAAACCCCTCTCAATGAAAGTGCTTTTCCACAGTTTCTGCCTAGTGCTACTTGAAGTGGAAACAAACCATAGAGACAAAACTGAGAACGCCTTTATTTTGTCAAGTTTCAAAGAGCTACTACAAACCATGTTGAATTTAGAGTTCCAAATTCATCTATCTATATAGGAGAGAACAGAGTGAAACCTAAATATAAAACTGCTACTGTAGACGAACGCTTCAACCTAGAAGAAAAAAATTAGGTGAGCCAAGTGGGATTTGTGAACCGATCATTACCACCAAGTATCATCAAGATTGGGTGAAAAAATATTTGCTGGTATTTCGGAAACTCGTAATTTCTTGGAAGCTTGGCAACCCCTCTCAATGAAAGTGATTTTCCACAGTCTGTGCCTAGGACTACTTGAAGAGGAAACAAAACATAGAGATCAAACTGAGAACTACTTTATTTTGTCAAGTTTCAAAGAGCTACTGCAAACCATGTTGGATTTAGAGTTCCAAATTCATCTATCTATATAGGAGAGAACAGAGTAAAACCTAAAAATAAAAACTGCTACTGTAGATGAATGCTTCAACCTAGAAGAACACAATTTGGTGAGCCAAGTGGGATTTGTGTACTTGTCCTTACCACCAAGTATCATCAAGATTGGGTGAAAAAATATTTGCTGGTATTTCGGAAACTGGTTATTTCTTAGAAGCTTGGCAAACCCTCTCAATGAAAGTGCTTTTCTTCAGTCTGTGCCAGGGCTACTTGAAGAGGAAACAAACCATAGAGACAAAACTGAGACCTCCTTTATTTTGTCAAGTTTCAAAGAGCTAATAAAAACCATGTAGGATTTAGAGATAGAAATTCACCTATCTATATAGGAGAGAACAGAGTGAAACCTAAAAATAAAAACTGCTACTGAAAACGAATGTTTCAAACTAGAAGAACAAAATTTGGTGAGCCCAGTGGGATTTGTGTACTGATCATTACCACCAAGTATCATCAAGTTTGGGTGAAAAAATATTTGCTGGTATTTCGGAAACTCCTTATTTCTTAGAAGCTTGGCAACCCCTCTCAATGAAATTGCTTTTCCACAGTCTGTGCTTGGGCTTCTTGAAGAGGAAAGAAATAATAGAGACAAAACTGAGAACTCCTTTATTTTGTCAAGTTTCAAAGAGCCACTACAAACCATGTTGGATTTAGAGTTCCAAATTCATCTATCTATATAGCAGAGAACAGAAAGAAACCTAAAAATAAAAACTGCGACTGTAGACGAACGCTTCAACCTAGAAGAACAAAATTTGGTGAGCCAAGTGGGATTTGTGTACTTGTCCTTACCACCAAGTATCATCAAGATTGGGTGAAAAAATATTTGCTGGTATTTCGGAAACTCGTTATTTCTGAGAAGCTTGGCAACCCCTCTCAATGAAAGTGCTTTTCCTCAGTCTGTGCCTAGGGATACTTGAAGAGGAAACAAACCATAGAGACAAAACAGAGAACTCCTTTATTTTTTCAAGTTTCAAAGGGCTACTCCAATCCATGTTGGATTTAGAGTTCCAAATTCATCTATCTCTATAGTAGAGAACAGAGTGAAACCTAAATATTAAAACTGCTACTGTAGACGAACGCTTCAACCTAGAAGAACAAAATTAGGTGAGCCAAGTGGGATTTGTGAACCGATCATTTCCACCAAGTATCATCAAGATTGGGTGAAAAAATATTTGCTGGTATTTCGGAAACTCGTAATTTCTTGGAAGCTTGGCAACCCCTCTCAATGAAAGTGCTTTTCCACAGTCTGTGCCTATTACTACTTGAAGAGGAAACAAACCATAGAGACAAAACTGAGAACTACTTTCTTTTGTCAAGATTCCAAAGCTACTACAAACCATCTTGGATTTTGATTTCCAAATTCATCTATCTATAGAGGAGAGAACAGAGTAAAACCTAAAAATAAAAACTGCTACTGTAGACGAATTCTTCAAGCTAGAAAAACAAAATTTGGTGAGCCAACTAGGAGTTGTGTTCTTGTCCTTACCACCAAGTATCATCAAGATTCTGTGAAAAAATATTTGCTGGTATTTCGGAAACTCGTAATTTCTTGGAAGCTTGGCAACCCCTCGCAAGGAAAGTGCGTTTCCACCGTCTGTGCCTAGGGCAACTTGAAGAGGAAACAAGCATAGAGACAAAACAGAGAACTCCTTTATTTTGTCAAGTCGCAAAGAGCCACTACAAACCATGTTGGATTAAGAGTTCCAAAGTCATCTATCTATATAGCGATAACAGAGTGAAACCTAAACATAAAAAATGCTACTGTAGACGAACGCTTCAACCTAGAAGAACAAAATTTGGTGAGCCAAGTGGGATTTGTGTACTGGTCATCACCACCAAGTATCATAAAGATTTTAATGAAAAAATATTTGCTGGTATTTCGGAAACTCGTTATTTCTTAGAAGCTTGGCAACCCCTCTCAATGAAAGTGCTTTTCCACATTCTGTGCCTAGGGCTACTTGAAGAGGAAACAAACCATAGAGACAAAACTGAGAACTCCTTTATTTTGTCAAGTTTCAAAGAGCTACTACAAACCATGCTGGATTTAGAGTTCCAAATTCATCTATGTATGTAGGAGAGAACAGAGGGAAACCTAAATATAAAAACTGCAAATGTAGACGAATGCTTCAACCCAAAAGAACAAAATTTGGTGAGCCAAGTGGGATTTGTGTAGTGATCATTACCACCAAGTGTCATCAAGATTGCGTGAAAAAATATTTGCTGGTATTTCGGAAACTTGTTATTTCTTAGAAGTTTGGCAAGCCCTCTCAATGAAAGTGCTTTTCCTCAGTCTGTGCCAGGGCTACTTGAAGAGGAAACAAACCATAGAGACAAAACTGAGAACTCCTTTATTTTTTCAAATTTCAAAGTGCTACTACAAACCATGTTGGATTTAGAGTTCCAAATTCATCTATCTATATAGGAGAGAAAAGAGTGAAACCTAAAAATAAAAACTGCTACTGACAACGAACGCATCAACCTACAAGAACAAAATTTGATGAGTCAATTGGGTTTGTGTACTTGTCATTACCACCATGTATCATCAAGATTGGGTGAAAAAATATTTGCTGGTATTTCGGAAACTCATTATTTCTTAGAAGATTGGCAACCACTCTCAATGAAACTGCTGTTCCACAGTCTGTGCCTAGGGCTTCTTGAAGAGGAAAGAAACCATAGAGACAAAACTGAGAACTCCTTTATTTTGTCAAGTTTCAAAGAGCTACTACAAACCATATTGGATTTAGAGTTCCAAATTCATATATCTGTATGGGAGAGAACAGAGTGAAATGAAAAAATAAAAACTGCTACTGTAAACGAACGCCTCAAACTAGAAGAACAAAATTTAGTGAGCCAAGTGGGATTTGTGGACTTGTCATACCACCACGTGTCATCAAGATTGGGTGAAAAATATTTGCTGGTATTTCGGAAACTCGTAATTTCCTGGAAGCTTGGCAACCCCTCTCAATGAAAGTGCTTTTCCACAGTCTCTGCTTAGGGCTACTTGAAGCGGAAACAATCATAGAGACAAAACTGAGAACTCCTTTATTTTGTCAAGTTTCAAAGAGCTACTACAAACCATATTGGATTTAGAGTTCCAAATTCATCAATCTATATAAGAGAGAACAGAGTAAAACCTAAAAATAAAAACTGCTACTGTAGACGAATGCTTCAACCTAGAAGAACAAAATTTGGTGAGACAAGTGGGTTTTGTGTACTGATCATTACCACCAAGCATCATCAACATTGGGTGAAAAAATATTTGCTGGTGTTTCGGAAACTCGTTATTTCTTAGAAGCTTGGCAACACCTCTCAATGAAAGTGCTTTTCCACCGTCGGTGCCTAGGGCTAATTGACGCGGAAACAAATCATAGAGACAAAACAGAGAATTCCTTTCTTTTGTCAAGTTTCAAAGAGCTACTACAAATCATGTTGGATTCAGAGTTCCAAATTCATCTATCTATATAGTAGAGAACAGAGTGAAACCTAAATATAAAAACTGCTACTGTAGACGAACGCTTCAACCTAGAAGAACAAAATTTGGTGAGCCAAGTGGGATTTGTGTACCGATCTTCACCACCAAGTATCATCAAGATTGGGTGAAAAAATATTTGCTGGTGTTTCGGAAACTCGTTATTTCTTAGAAGCTTGGCAACCCCTCTCAATGAAAGTGCTTTTTACAGTCTGTGCCTAGGGCTACTCTAAGAGGAAACAAACCATAGAGACAAAACTGAGAACTCCTTTATTTTGTCAAGTTTCAAAGAGCTACTACAAACCATGTTGGATTTAGTGTTCCAAATTCATCTATCTATATAGGAGAGAACAAAGTAAAACCTAAAAATGAAAACTGCTATTGTAGACTAATGCTTCAACCTAGAAGAACAAAATTTGAGGAGCCAAGTGGGATTTGTGTACTGATCATTACCACCAAGTATCATCAAGATTGGGTGAAAAAGTATTTGCTGGTATTTCGGAAACTCGTAATTTCTTGGAAGCTTGGCCACCCCTCTCAATGAAAGTGCTTTTCCACAGTCACTGCTTAGGGCTACTTGAAGCGGAAACAAATCATAGAGACAAAACTGAGAACTCCTTTATTTTGTCAAGGTTCAAACAGCTACTGCAAACCATGTTGGATTTAGAGATACAAATTCATCTATCTATATAGGAGAGAATAGATTGAAACCTATATATAAAAACTGCTACTGTAGACGAACGCTTCAATGTAGAAAAACAAAATTTGGTGAGCCAAGTGGGATTTGTATACCGACCATCACCACCATGTATCATCAAGATTGGGTTTAAAAAAATATTTACTGGTATTTTGGAAACTCGTTATTTCTTGGAAGCTTGGCAACCCCTCTCAATGAAAGGGCTTTTCCACAGTCTGTGCCTAGGGTTACTTGAAGAGGAAAGAAACCATAGAGACAAAACTGAGAATTCCTTTATTTTGTCAAGTTTCAAAGAGCCACTACAAACCATATTGGATTTAGAGTTCTAAATTCATCTATCTATATAGCAGATAAAGGAGTGAAACCTAAACATAAAACTGCGACTGTAGACGAACGCTTCAACCTAGAAGAACAAAATTTGGTGAGCCAAGTGGGATTTGTGTACTTGTCATTACCACCAAGTATCATCAAGGTTGGGTGAAAAAATATTTGCTGGTATTTCGGAAAGTCGTTATTTCTTAGAAGCTTGGCAACCCCTCTCAATGAAAGTGCTTTTCCACAGTCAGTGCCTAGGGCTACTTAAAGAGGAAACAATCCATAGAGACAAAACTGAGAACTCCTTTATTTTGTCAAGTTTCAAAGAGCTACTCCAAACCATGTTGGATTTAGAGTTCCAAATTCATCTATCTCTATAGGAGAGAACAGAGTGAAACCTAAATATTAAAACTGCTACTGTAGACGAACGCTTCAACCTAGAAGAACAAAATTAGGTGAGCCAAGTGGGATTTGTGTACCGATCATTACCACCATATATCATCAAGATTGGGTGAAAAAATATTTCCTGGTATTTTGGAATCTCGTAATTTCTTGGAAGCTTGGAAACCCCTCTCAATGAAAGTGCTTTTCCACTGTCTGTGACTAGGGCTACTTGAAGAGGAAACAAACCATAGAGACAAAACTGAGAACTACGTTATTTTGTCAAGTTTCAAAGAGCTACTGCAAACATGTTGAATTTAGAGTTCCAAATTCATCTATCTATATAGGAGAGAACAGAGGGAAACCTAAATATAAAAATTGCTACAGTAGATGAACGCTTCAACCTAGAAGAAAAAAATTTGGTGAGCCAAGTGGGATTTGTGTACTGATCATTACCACCAAGTATCATCAACATTGGGTATAAAAATATTTGCTGGTATTTCGGAAACTCGTTATTTCTTAGAAGCTTGGCAATCCCTCTCAATGAAAGTGCTTTTCCACAGTCAGTGCCTAGGACTACTTGAAGAGGAAACAAAACATGGAGATTAAACTGAGAACTACTTTATTTTGTCAAGTTTCAAAGAGCTACTACAAACCATGTTGGATTTAGAGTTCCAAATTCATGTATCTATATAGCAGAGAATAGAGTGAAACCTAAATATAAAAACTGCTACTGCAAACGAATGCTTCAACCTAGAAGAATAAAATTTGGTGAGCCAAGTTGGATTTGTGTACTGATCATTACCAACAAGTATAATCAAGATTCGGTGAAAAAATATTTGCTGGTATGTCGGAAACTGGTAATTTCTTGGAAGCTTGGCAACCCCTCTCAATGAAAGTACTTTTCCACCGTCTGTGCCTAGGGCTACTTGAAGAGGAAACAAACCATAGAGACAAAACTGAGAACTCCTTTATTTTGTCAAGTTTCAAAGAGCTACTACAAACCATGCTGGATTTAGAGTTCCAAATTCATCTATGTATGTAGGAGAGAACAGAGGGAAACCTAAATATAAAAACTGCAAATGTAGACGAATGCTTCAACCCAAAAGAACAAAATTTGGTGAGCCAAGTGGGATTTGTGTAGTGATCATTACCACCAAGTGTCATCAAGATTGCGTGAAAAAATATTTGCTGGTATTTCGGAAACTTGTTATTTCTTAGAAGTTTGGCAAGCCCTCTCAATGAAAGTGCTTTTCCTCAGTCTGTGCCAGGGCTACTTGAAGAGGAAACAAACCATAGAGACAAAACTGAGAACTCCTTTATTTTTTCAAATTTCAAAGTGCTACTACAAACCATGTTGGATTTAGAGTTCCAAATTCATCTATCTATATAGGAGAGAAAAGAGTGAAACCTAAAAATAAAAACTGCTACTGACAACGAACGCATCAACCTACAAGAACAAAATTTGATGAGTCAATTGGGTTTGTGTACTTGTCATTACCACCATGTATCATCAAGATTGGGTGAAAAAATATTTGCTGGTATTTCGGAAACTCATTATTTCTTAGAAGATTGGCAACCACTCTCAATGAAACTGCTGTTCCACAGTCTGTGCCTAGGGCTTCTTGAAGAGGAAAGAAACCATAGAGACAAAACTGAGAACTCCTTTATTTTGTCAAGTTTCAAAGAGCTACTACAAACCATATTGGATTTAGAGTTCCAAATTCATATATCTGTATGGGAGAGAACAGAGTGAAATGAAAAAATAAAAACTGCTACTGTAAACGAACGCCTCAAACTAGAAGAACAAAATTTAGTGAGCCAAGTGGGATTTGTGGACTTGTCATACCACCACGTGTCATCAAGATTGGGTGAAAAATATTTGCTGGTATTTCGGAAACTCGTAATTTCCTGGAAGCTTGGCAACCCCTCTCAATGAAAGTGCTTTTCCACAGTCTCTGCTTAGGGCTACTTGAAGCGGAAACAATCATAGAGACAAAACTGAGAACTCCTTTATTTTGTCAAGTTTCAAAGAGCTACTACAAACCATATTGGATTTAGAGTTCCAAATTCATCAATCTATATAAGAGAGAACAGAGTAAAACCTAAAAATAAAAACTGCTACTGTAGACGAATGCTTCAACCTAGAAGAACAAAATTTGGTGAGACAAGTGGGTTTTGTGTACTGATCATTACCACCAAGCATCATCAACATTGGGTGAAAAAATATTTGCTGGTGTTTCGGAAACTCGTTATTTCTTAGAAGCTTGGCAACACCTCTCAATGAAAGTGCTTTTCCACCGTCGGTGCCTAGGGCTAATTGACGCGGAAACAAATCATAGAGACAAAACAGAGAATTCCTTTCTTTTGTCAAGTTTCAAAGAGCTACTACAAATCATGTTGGATTCAGAGTTCCAAATTCATCTATCTATATAGTAGAGAACAGAGTGAAACCTAAATATAAAAACTGCTACTGTAGACGAACGCTTCAACCTAGAAGAACAAAATTTGGTGAGCCAAGTGGGATTTGTGTACCGATCTTCACCACCAAGTATCATCAAGATTGGGTGAAAAAATATTTGCTGGTGTTTCGGAAACTCGTTATTTCTTAGAAGCTTGGCAACCCCTCTCAATGAAAGTGCTTTTTACAGTCTGTGCCTAGGGCTACTCTAAGAGGAAACAAACCATAGAGACAAAACTGAGAACTCCTTTATTTTGTCAAGTTTCAAAGAGCTACTACAAACCATGTTGGATTTAGTGTTCCAAATTCATCTATCTATATAGGAGAGAACAAAGTAAAACCTAAAAATGAAAACTGCTATTGTAGACTAATGCTTCAACCTAGAAGAACAAAATTTGAGGAGCCAAGTGGGATTTGTGTACTGATCATTACCACCAAGTATCATCAAGATTGGGTGAAAAAGTATTTGCTGGTATTTCGGAAACTCGTAATTTCTTGGAAGCTTGGCCACCCCTCTCAATGAAAGTGCTTTTCCACAGTCACTGCTTAGGGCTACTTGAAGCGGAAACAAATCATAGAGACAAAACTGAGAACTCCTTTATTTTGTCAAGGTTCAAACAGCTACTGCAAACCATGTTGGATTTAGAGATACAAATTCATCTATCTATATAGGAGAGAATAGATTGAAACCTATATATAAAAACTGCTACTGTAGACGAACGCTTCAATGTAGAAAAACAAAATTTGGTGAGCCAAGTGGGATTTGTATACCGACCATCACCACCATGTATCATCAAGATTGGGTTTAAAAAAATATTTACTGGTATTTTGGAAACTCGTTATTTCTTGGAAGCTTGGCAACCCCTCTCAATGAAAGGGCTTTTCCACAGTCTGTGCCTAGGGTTACTTGAAGAGGAAAGAAACCATAGAGACAAAACTGAGAATTCCTTTATTTTGTCAAGTTTCAAAGAGCCACTACAAACCATATTGGATTTAGAGTTCTAAATTCATCTATCTATATAGCAGATAAAGGAGTGAAACCTAAACATAAAACTGCGACTGTAGACGAACGCTTCAACCTAGAAGAACAAAATTTGGTGAGCCAAGTGGGATTTGTGTACTTGTCATTACCACCAAGTATCATCAAGGTTGGGTGAAAAAATATTTGCTGGTATTTCGGAAAGTCGTTATTTCTTAGAAGCTTGGCAACCCCTCTCAATGAAAGTGCTTTTCCACAGTCAGTGCCTAGGGCTACTTAAAGAGGAAACAATCCATAGAGACAAAACTGAGAACTCCTTTATTTTGTCAAGTTTCAAAGAGCTACTCCAAACCATGTTGGATTTAGAGTTCCAAATTCATCTATCTCTATAGGAGAGAACAGAGTGAAACCTAAATATTAAAACTGCTACTGTAGACGAACGCTTCAACCTAGAAGAACAAAATTAGGTGAGCCAAGTGGGATTTGTGTACCGATCATTACCACCATATATCATCAAGATTGGGTGAAAAAATATTTCCTGGTATTTTGGAATCTCGTAATTTCTTGGAAGCTTGGAAACCCCTCTCAATGAAAGTGCTTTTCCACTGTCTGTGACTAGGGCTACTTGAAGAGGAAACAAACCATAGAGACAAAACTGAGAACTACGTTATTTTGTCAAGTTTCAAAGAGCTACTGCAAACATGTTGAATTTAGAGTTCCAAATTCATCTATCTATATAGGAGAGAACAGAGGGAAACCTAAATATAAAAATTGCTACAGTAGATGAACGCTTCAACCTAGAAGAAAAAAATTTGGTGAGCCAAGTGGGATTTGTGTACTGATCATTACCACCAAGTATCATCAACATTGGGTATAAAAATATTTGCTGGTATTTCGGAAACTCGTTATTTCTTAGAAGCTTGGCAATCCCTCTCAATGAAAGTGCTTTTCCACAGTCAGTGCCTAGGACTACTTGAAGAGGAAACAAAACATGGAGATTAAACTGAGAACTACTTTATTTTGTCAAGTTTCAAAGAGCTACTACAAACCATGTTGGATTTAGAGTTCCAAATTCATGTATCTATATAGCAGAGAATAGAGTGAAACCTAAATATAAAAACTGCTACTGCAAACGAATGCTTCAACCTAGAAGAATAAAATTTGGTGAGCCAAGTTGGATTTGTGTACTGATCATTACCAACAAGTATAATCAAGATTCGGTGAAAAAATATTTGCTGGTATGTCGGAAACTGGTAATTTCTTGGAAGCTTGGCAACCCCTCTCAATGAAAGTACTTTTCCACCGTCTGTGCCTAGGGCTACTTGAAGAGGAAACAAACCATGGAGAGAAAACTGAGAACTCCTTTATTTTGTCAAGTTTCAAAGAGTTACTTCAAACCATGTTGGATTTAGAGTTCCAAATACATCTATGTATTTAGCAGAGAACAGAGTGGAACCTAAATATAATAATTGCTAATGCAGACGAACGCTTCAACCTAGAAGAACAAAATTTGGTGAGCCAAGTGGGATTTGTGTACTGATCATTTCCACCAAGTATCATCAAGATTGGGTGAAACAATGTTTGCTGGTATTTCGGAAACTCGTAATTTCTTGGAAGCTTGGCCACCCCTCTCAATGAAAGTGCTTTTCCACAGTATCTGCTTAGGGCTACTTGAAGCGGAAACAAATCATAGAGACAAAACTGAGAACTCATTTATTTTGTCAAGTTTCAAAGAGCTACTACAAACCATGTTGGATTTAGAGTTCCAAATTCATATATCTGTATAGGAGAGAACAGAGTGAAACGAAAATATAAAAACTGCTACTGTAAAAGAACGCTTCAACCTAGAAGAACAGAATTTGGAGAGCCAAGTGGGATTTGTGTACTGTCATTACCACCATGTTTAATCAAGATTGGGTGAAAAAATGTTTGCTGGTATTTCGGAAACTCGTAATTTCTTGGAAGCTTGGCAACCCCTCTCAATGAAAGTGCTTTTCCACGGTCTGTGCCTAGGGCTACTTGAAGAGGAAACAAACCATAGAGAGAAAACTGAGAACTCCTTTATTTTGTCAAGTTTCAAAGAGCTACTTCAAAACATGTTGGATTTAGAGTTCCAAATACATCTATGTATTTAGCAGAGAACAGAGTGAAAACTAAATATAATAACTGCTAATGTAGAAGAACGCTTCAACCTAGAAGAACACAATTTGGTGAGCCAAGTGGGATTTGTGTACTGATCATTTCCACCAAGTATCATCAAGATTGGGTGAAAAAGTATTTCTTGGTATTTCGGAAACTCGTTATTTCATATAAGCTTAGCAACCCCTTTCACTGAAAGTGCTTTTCCACAGTCTCTGCCTAGGGCTACTTGAAGAGGAAAGAAACCATAGACACAAAACTGAGAACTCCTTTTTTTTGCAAGTTTCAAAGAGCTACTACAAACCATATTGGAATTTTAGTTCCAAATTCATCTCTCTATATAGGAGAGAACACAGTGAAACCTAAATATAAAAACTGCTACTGTAGACCAACGCTTCAACCTAGAAGAACAAAATTTGGTGAGCCAAGCGAGATTTGTGTACTTGTCATTACCACCAAGTATCATCAACATTGGGTGAAAAAATATTTGCTGGTATTTCTGAAACTCGTTATTTCTTAGAAGCTTTGCAAACCCACTCAATGAAAGTGCTTTTCCACAGTCTGTGCCAAGGGCTACTTGAAGAAGAAACAAAGCTTAGAGACAAAACTGAGAATTCCTTTGTTTTTTTCAAGTTTCAAAGAGCTATTACAAACCATGTTGGTTTTAGAGTTCCAAATTCATCTATCTATATAGGAGAGAAAAGAGGGAAATCTAAATATAAAAACTGCTACTGTAGACGAACGCTTCAATCTAGAAGAACAAAATTTGGTGGGCCAAGTGGGATTTGTGAACTGATCATTACCACCAAGTATCATCAACATTTGGTGAAAAAATATTTGCTGGTATTTCGGAAACACGTTATTTCTTAGAAGCTTGGCAACCCGTCTCATTGAAAGTGCTTTTCCACCGTCTGTGCCTAGGGCTACTTGAAGAAGAAACAAACCATAGGTACAAAAATGAGAACTCCTTTATTTTGTCAAGTTTCAAAGAGCTACTACAAACCATGTTGGATTTAGAATTCCAAATTCATCTATCTATATAGGAGAGAACACATTGAAAACTAAATATAAATACTGCTACTGTAGACGAACGCTTCAACCTAGAAGAACACAATTTGGGGAGCCAAGTGGGATTTGTGGACTTATCATTTCTACCAAGTATCATCAAGATTGGGTGAAAAAATATTTCCTGGTATTTAGGAAACTCGTTATTTCTTAGAAGCTTGGCAACCCCTTTCACTGAAAGTGCTTTTCCACAGTCTCTGCCTACGGCTACTTGAAGAGGAAACAAACCATAGAGACAAAACTGAGAACTCCTTTATTTTGGCAAGTTTCAAAGAGCTACTACAAACCATGTTGTATTTAGAGTTCCAAATTCATCTATCTATATAGGAGAGAACAGAGTGAAATCTAAAAATAAATACTGCTAATGTAAACGAACGCTTCAAACTAGAAGAAAAAAATTTGGTGAGCCAAGTGGGATTTGTGGACTGATCATTAGCACCAAGTATCATCAAGATTGGTTGAAAAAATATTTGCTGGTATTTCGCAAACTCGTTATTTCTTAGAAGATTGGCAACCCCTCTCAATGACAGTGCTTTTCCACAGTCTTTGCCTAGGACTACTTGAAGAGGAAACAAACCACAGAGACCAAACTGAGAACTCCTTTATTTTGTCAAGTTTCAAAGAGCTACTACAAACCATGTTGGATTTAGAGTTCCAAAATCATCTATCTATATAGGAGAAAACAGAGTGAACAGTAAATATAAAAACTGCTACTGTAGACGAACGCTTCAACCTAGAAGAACAAAATTTGGTGAGCCAAGTGGGATTTGTGTACTGATCATTACCACCAAGTATGATCAACATTGGGTGAAAAAATATTTGCTGGTATTTCGGAAACTCGTTATTTCTTAGAAGCTTGGCAAACCCTCTCAATGAAAATGCTTTTCCACCGTCGGTGCCTAGGGCTAATTTAAGAGGAAACAAACCATAGAGACAAAACTGAGAACTCCTTTCTTTTGTCAAGTTTCAGAGAGCTACTACAAACCATGTTGGATTCAGAGTTTAAATTCAACTATCTCTATAGTAGGGGCCAGAGTGAAACCTAAATATAAAAACTGCTACTGTAGACGAACGCTTCAACATAGAAGAACAAAATTTGGTGAGCCAAGTGGGATTTGTGTACTTGTCCTTACCACCAATTATCATCAAGATTGGGTGAAAAAATATTTGCTTGTATTTCGGAAACTCCTTATTTCTGAGAAGCTTGGCAACCCCTCTCAATGAAAGTGCTTTTCCACAGTCTCTGCTTAGGGCTACATGAAGCGGAAACAATTCATAGAGACAAAACTGAGAACTGTTTTATTTTATCAAGTTTCCGAGAGCTACTACAAACCATATTGGATTTAGAGTTCCAAATTCATCTATCTATATAGGAGAGAACAGAGTGAAACCTAAATATAAAAACTGCTACTGTAGACGAACGCTTCAACATAGAAGAACAAAATTTGGTGAGCCAAGTGGGATTTTTGTACAGATCTTCACCACCAAGTATCATCAAGATTGGGTGAAAAAATATTTGCTGGTAATTCGGAAACTCGTTATTTCATAGAATCTTGGCAACCCCTCTCAATGAAAGTGCTTTTCCACAGTCCCTGCTTAGGGCTACTTGAAGCGGAAACAAATCATCAAGACAAAACTGAGAACTCCTTTATTTTGTCAAGTTTCAAAGAGCTACTACAAACCATGTTGGATTTAGAGTTCCAAATTCATCTATCTATACAGGAGACAACAGAGTAAAACCTAAAAATAAAAACTGCTACGGTAGACGAATGCTTCAACATAGAAGAACAAAATTCGGTGAGCCAAGTGGGATTTGTGTACTTGTCCTTACCACCAAGTATCATCAAGATTGGGTGAAAAAATATTTGCTGTTTTTTCGGAAACTCGTTATTTCTTAGAAGCTTGGCAACCCCACTCAATGAATGTGCTTTTCCACAGTCTGTTCCTAGGGGTACTTGAAGAGGAAACAAACCATAGAGATAAAACTGAGAACTCCTTTTTTTGTCAATTTTCAAAGAGCTACTACGAACCATGTTGGATTTAGAGTTCCAAATTCATCTATCTGTATCGCAGAGAAAAGAGTGAAACCTAAATATATAAACTGCTACTGTACACGAACGTTTCAACCTAGAAGAACAAAATTTGGTGAGCCAAGTGGGATTTGTGTCCTGATCATCACCACCAAGTATCAACAAGATTGGGTGAAAAAATATTTTTTCTGGTTGCGGAAACTCGTTATTTCTTAGAAGCTTGGCAACCCCTCTCAATGAGAGTGCTTTTCCACAGTCTTTGCCTAGGGGTACTTGAAGAGGAAACAAACCGTAGAGACAAAACTGAGAACTCCTTTATTTTGTCAAGTTTCAAAGAGCTACTACAAACCATGTTGGATTTAGAGTTCCTAATTCATCTATCTATACAGCAGAGAACAGAGTGAAACTTAAATATAAAAACTGCTACTGTAGACGAACGCTTCAAACTAGAAGAACAAAATTTGGTGACCCAAGTGGGATTTGTGTACCGATCATTACCACGAAGTATCATCAAGATTGGGTGAAAAAATATTTGCTGGTATTTCGGAAACTCATAATTTCTTGGAAGCTTGGCAACCCCTCTCAAGGAAAGTGCTTTTCCACAGTCACTGCTTAGGGCTACTTGAAGAGGAAACAAATCATAGAGACAAAACTGAGAACTCCTTTACTTTGTCAAGTTTCAAAGAGCTACTACAAACCATGTTGGACTTAGAGTTCGAAAATCATCTATCTATATAGGAGAGAACAGAGTGAAACCTAAATATAAAAACTGCTACTGTAGACGAACGCTTCAACCTAGAAGAACAAAATTTGGTGACCCAAGTGGGATTTGTGTACCAATCATTACCACCAAGTATCATCAAGATTGGGTGAAAAAATATTTGCTGGTTTTTCGGAAACTCGTAATTTCTTGGAAGCTTGGGAACCCCTCTCAAGGAAAGTGCTTTTCCACAGTCACTGCTTAGGGCTACTTGAAGCGGAAACAAATCATAGAGAAAAAACTGAGAACTCCTTTACTTTGTCAAGTTTCAAAGAGCTACTACAAACCATGTTGGATTTAGAGTTCCAAATTCATCTATCTATATAGGAGAGATCAGAGCGAAACCTAAAAATAAAAACTGCTACAGTAAACGAACGCTTCAACCTAGAAGAACAAAATTTGGTGAGCCAAGTGGGATTCGTGGACTTGTCATTACCACCACGTATCATCAAGATTGGGTGAAAAAATATTTGCTGTTATTTCGGAAACTCGTAATTTCTTGGAAGCTTGGCAACCCCTTTCAATGAAAGTGCTTTTCCACAGTCTCTGCTTAGGGCTACTTGAAGCGGAAAAAAATCATAGAGACAAAACTGAGAACTCATTTATTTTGTCAAGTTTCAAAGAGCTACTACAAACCATGTTGGATTTAGAGTTCCAAATTCATCTATCTATATAGCAGAAACAGAGTGAAACCTAAACATAAAAACTGCTACTGTAGACGAACGCTTCAACCTAGAAGAACAAAATTTGGTGAGCCAAGTGGGATTTGTGTACCGATCATTACCACCAAGTATCATCAAGATTGGGTGAAAGAATATTTGCTGTTATTTCGGAAACTCGTAATTTCTTGGAAGCTTGGCAACCCCTCTCAAGGAAAGTGCTTTTCCACAGTCACTGCTTAGGGCTACTTGAAGCGGAAACAAATCATAGAGACAAAACTGAGAACTCCATTATTTTGTCAAGTTTCAAAGAGCTACTACAAACCATGTTGGATTTAGAGTTCCAAATTCATCTATCTATATCGCAGAGAACAGAGTGAAACCTAAATATAAAAACTGCTACTGTAGACGAACACTTCATCCTAGAAGAACAAAATTTGGTGAGCCAAGTGGGATTTGTGTACTTGTCCTTACCACCAATTATCATCAAGATTGGGTGAAAAAATATTTGCTGGTATTTCGGAAACTCCTTATTTCTGAGAAGCTTGGCAACCCCTCTCAATGAAAGTGTTTTTCCACAGTCTCTGCTTAGGGCTACATGAAGCGGAAACAATTCATAGAGACAAAACTGAGAACTCTTTTATTTTGTCAAGTTTCCGAGAGCTACTACAAACCATATTGGATTTAGAGTTCCAAATTCATCTATCTATATAGGAGAGAACAGAGTGAAACCTAAATATAAAAACTGCTACTGTTGACGAACGCTTCAACCTAGAAGAACAAAATTTGGTGAGCCAAGTGGGATTTGTGTACCGATCTTCACCACCAAGTATCATCAAGATTGCGTGAAAAAATATTTGCTGGTAATTCGGAAACTCGTTATTTCATAGAAGCTTGGCAACCCCTCTCAATGAAAGTGCTTTTCCACAGTCACTGCTTAGGGCTACTTGAAGCGGAAACAAATCATCAAGACAAAACTGAGAACTCCTTTATTTTGTCAAGTTTCAAAGAGCTACTAAAAACCATGTTGGATTTAGAGTTCCAAATTCATCTATCTATACAGGAGAGAACAGAGTAAAACCTAAAAATAAAAACTGCTACTGTAGACGAATGCTTCAACATAGAAGAACAAAATTCGGTGAGCCAAGTGGGATTTGTGTACTTGTCCTTACCACCAAGTATCATCAAGATTGGGTGAAAAAATATTTGCTGGTTTTTCGGAAACTCGTTATTTCTTAGAAGCTTGGCAACCCCACTCAATGAAAGTGCTTTTCCACAGTCTGTTCCTAGGGGTACTTGAAGAGGAAACAAACCATAGAGATATAACTGAGAACTCCTTTTTTTGTCAATTTTCAAAGAGCTACTACGAACCATGTAGGATTTAGAGTTCCAAATTCATCTATCTGTATCGCAGAGAACAGAGTGAAACCTAAATATAAAAACTGCTCCTGTAGACGAACGCTTCAACCTAGAAGAACAAAATTTGGTTAGCCAAGTGGGAATTGTGTACTGATCATTACCACCAAGTGTCATCAAGATTGCGTGAAAAAATATTTGCTGGTATTGCGGAAACTCGTTATTTCTTAGGAACTTGGCAACACCACGCAATGAAAGTGCTTTTCCACAGTCTGTTCCTAGGGGTACTTGAAGAGGAAAGAAACCATAGAGACAAAACTGAGAAATCCTTTATTTTGTCAAGTTTCAAAGAGCTACTACAAACCATATTCGGTTTAGAGATCCAAATTCATCTATCTATATAGGAGAGAACAGAGTGAAGCCTAAATATAAAAACTGCTACTGTAGACGAACGCTTCACCCCAGAAGAACAAAATTTGGTGAGCCAAGTGGGATTTGTGTACCAATCTTCACCACCAAGTATCATCAAGATTGGGTGAAAAAATATTTCTGGTAATTCGGAAACTCGATATTTCTTAGAAGCTGGCAACCCCTCTCAATGAAAGTGCTTTTCCACAGTCTCTGCTTAGGGCTACTTGAAGCGGAAACAAGTCACAGAGAAAAAACTGAGAACTCCATTATTTTCTCAAGTTTCAAAGAGCTACGACAAACCATGTTGGATTTAGAGTTCCAAATTCATCTATCTATATAGCAGAGAACACAGTGAAACCTAAATATAAAAACTGATACTGTAGACGAACGCTTCAACCTACAAGAACAAAATTTGGTGAGCCAAGTGGGATTTGTGTACCGATCATCACCACCAAGTATCATCAAGATTGGGTGAAAAAATATTTGCTGGTATTTCGGAAATTCATAAATTCTTGGAAGCTTTCAACCGCTCTCAATGAAAATGCTTTTCCACAGTCTCAGCTTAGGGTTACTTGAAGCGGAAACAAAATCATAGAGACAAAACTGAGAACTCCTTCATTTTGTCACGTTTCAAAGAGCTAGTACAAACCATGTTGGATTTAGAGTTCCAAATTCATCTATCTATATCGCAGAGAACAGAGTGAAACCTAAATATAAAAACTGCTACTGTAGACGAACGCTTCAACCTAGAAGAACAAAATTTGGTGAGCCCAGTGGGATTTGTGTAGCGATCATCACCAGCAAGTATCATCAAGATAGGGTGAAAAAATATTTGCTGGTATTTTGGAAACTCGTTATTTCTTAGAAGCTTGGCAACCCCTCTCAATGAAAGTGCTTCTCCAAAGTCTGTGCCTAGGGCTACTTGAAGAGGAAACAAAACATAGAGACAAAACAGAGAACTCCTTTTTTTTTCTCAAGTTGCAAAGAGCCACTACAAACCATGTTGGATTTAGAGTTCCAAATTCATCTATCTATATAGCAGAGAACAGAGTGAAACCTAAATATAAAATCTGAAACTGTAAACGAACGCTTCAACCTGGAAGAACAAAATTTGGTGAGCCAAGTGGGATATGTGTACCGATTATTACCACCAAGTATCATCAAGATTGGGTGAAAAAATATTTGCTGGTATTTCGGAAACTTGTAATTTCATGGAAGCTTGGCAACCCCTCTCAATGAAAGTGCTTTTCCACAGTCACAGCTTAGGGCTACTTGAAGCGGAGACAAATCATAGAGACAAAAGTGAGAACTCCTTTATTTTGTCAAGTTTTAAAGAGCTACTACAAACCATATTGGATTTAGAGTTCCAAATTCATCTATCTATATAGGAGAGAAGAGAGGGAAACCTAAATATAAAAACTGCTACTTTAGACGAACGCTTCAACCTAGAAGAACAAAATTTGGTGAGCCAAGTGGGATTTGTGTACCGATCATCACCACCAAGTATCATCAAGATTGGGGAAAAAATATTTGCTGGTATTTTGGAAACTCATAAATTCTTGGAAGCTTGGCAACCCCTCTCAATGAAAGTGCTTTTCCAGAGTCTGTTCCTAGGGTACTTGAAGAGGAAACAAACCATAGAGACAAAACTGAGAACTCCTTTATTTTGTCAAGTTTCAAAGAGCTAATATAAACCATGTTGGATTTAGAGTTCCAAATTCATCTATCTATATAGTAGAGAACAGAGTGAAACCTAAAAATAAAAACTGCTACGGTTACCGAACGCTTCAAACTAGAAGATCAAAATTTGGTGAGCCATGTGGGATTTATGGACTTGTCATTATCACCACGTATCATCAAGATTGGGTGAAAAAATATTTGCTGGTATTTCAGAAACTCGTAATTTCTTGGAAGCTTGGCAACCCCTTTCAATGAAAGTGCTTTTCCACAGTCTCTGCATAGGGCTACTTTAAGCGGAAACAAATCTTAGAGACAAAAATGAGAACTCCTTTATTTTGTCAAGTTTCAAAGAGCTACTACAAACCATATTGGATTTAGAGTTCCAAATTCATCTATCTATATAGGAGAGAACAGAGTGAAACCTAAATATAAAAACTGCTACTGTAGACGAACGATTCAACCTAGAAGAACAAAATTTGGTGAGCCAAGTGGGATTTTTGTACTGATCTTCACCACCAATTATGATCAAGATAGGGTGAAAATATATTTGCTGGTAATTCGGAAACTCGTTATTTCTTAGAAGCTTGGCAACCCCTCTCAATGAAAGTGCTTTTCCACAGTCTCTGCTTAGGGCTACTTGAAGCGGAAACAAATCATAGAGACAAAACTGAGAACTCCTTTATTTTGTCAAGTTTCAAAGAGCTACTACAAACCATGTTGGATTTAGAGTTCCAAATTCATCTATCTATATAGGAGAGAACAGAGTGAAACCTAAATATAAAAATTGCTACTGTAGACGAAAGCTTCAACCTAGAAGATCAAAATTTGGTGAGCCAAGTGGGATTTGTGTAATGGTCATCACCACCAAGTATCATCAATATTGGATGAAAAAATATTTGCTGGTATTTGAGAAACTGGTTATTTCTTAGAAGATTGGCAACCCCTCTCAATGAAATTGCTTTTCCACAGTGTGTGCCTCGGGCTAATTGAAGAGGAAACAAACCATAGAGACAAAACTGAGAACACCTTTATTTTGTCAAGTTTCAAACAGCTACTACAAACTATGTTGGATTTAGAGTTCCAAATTCATCTATCTATACTGCAGAGAACAGAGTGAAACCTAAATATAAAAACTGCTACTGTATACCAAAGCTTCAACCTAGAAGAACAAAATTTGGTGAGCCAAGTGGGATTTGTGTATCGATCATCAACACCAAGTATCATCAAGATTGGGTGAAAAAATATTTGCTGGTATTTCGGAAACTCATAAATTCTTGGAAGCTTGGCAACCCCTCTCAATGAAAATGCTTTTCCAGAGTCTGTTCCTAGGGTACTTGAAGAGGAAACAAACCATAGAGAAAAAACTGAGATCTCCTTTATTTGGTCAAGTTTCAAAGAGCTAATACAAACCATGTTGGATTTAGAGTTCCAAATTCATCTATCTATATAGGAGAAAACAGAGTGAAACCTAAAAATAAAAACTGCTTCTGTAGACGAACGCTTCAACCTAGAAGAACAAAATTTGGTGAGCCAAGTGGGATTTGTGTACCGATCTTCACCACCAAGTATCATCAAGATTGGGTGAAAAAATATTTCTGGTAATTCGGAAACTCGATATTTCTTAGAAGCTGGCAACCCCTCTCAATGAAAGTGCTTTTCCTCAGTCTCTGCTTAGGGCTACTTGAAGCAGAAACAAATCATAGAGACAAAACTGAGAACTCCTTTATTTTCTCAAGTTTCAAAGAGCTACTACAAACCATGTTGGATTTAGAGTTAAAATTCATCTATATATATAGCAGAGAACACAGTGAAACCTAAATATAAAATCTGAAACTGTAAACGAACGCATCAACCTAGAAGAACAAAACTTGGTGAGCCAAGTGGGATTTGTGTACCGATCATCACCAACAAGTATCATCAAGATTGGGTGAAAGAATATTTGCTGGTATTTCGGAAACTCGTAATTTCTTGGAAGCTTGGCAACCCCTCTCAAGAAAGTGCTTTTCCACAGTCACTGCTTAGGGCTACTTGAAGCGGAAACAAATCATAGAGACAAAACTGAGAACTCCATTATTTTGTCAAGTTTCAAAGAGCTACTACAAACCATGTTGGATTTAGAGTTCCAAATTCATCTATCTATATCGCAGAGAACAGAGTGAAACCTAAATATAAAAACTGCTACTGTAGACGAACGCTTCAACCTAGAAGAACAAAATTTGGTGAGCCAAGTGGGATTTGTGTACTTGTCCTTACCACCAATTATCATCAAGATTGGGTGAAAAAATATTTGCTTGTATTTCGGAAACTCCTTATTTCTGAGAAGCTTGGCAACCCCTCTCAATGAAAGTGCTTTTCCACAGTCTCTGCTTAGGGCTACATGAAGCGGAAACAATTCATAGAGACAAAACTGAGAACTGTTTTATTTTATCAAGTTTCCGAGAGCTACTACAAACCATATTGGATTTAGAGTTCCAAATTCATCTATCTATATAGGAGAGAACAGAGTGAAACCTAAATATAAAAACTGCTACTGTAGACGAACGCTTCAACATAGAAGAACAAAATTTGGTGAGCCAAGTGGGATTTGTGTACCGATCTTCACCACCAAGTATCATCAAGATTGGGTGAAAAAATATTTGCTGGTAATTCGGAAACTCGTTATTTCATAGAAGCTTGGCAACCCCTCTCAATGAAAGTGCTTTTCCACAGTCCCTGCTTAGGGCTACTTGAAGCGGAAACAAATCATCAAGACAAAACTGAGAACTCCTTTATTTTGTCAAGTTTCAAAGAGCTACTACAAACCATGTTGGATTAGAGTTCCAAATTCATCTATCTATACAGGAGAGAACAGAGTAAAACCTAAAAATAAAAACTGCTACTGTAGACGAATGCTTCAACATAGAAGAACAAAATTCGGTGAGCCAAGTGGGATTTGTGTACTTGTCCTTACCACCAAGTATCATCAAGATTGGGTGAAAAAATATTTGCTGGTTTTTCGGAAACTCGTTATTTCTTAGAAGCTTGGCAACCCCACTCAATGAAAGTGCTTTTCCACAGTCTGTTCCTAGGGGTACTTGAAGAGGAAACAAACCATAGAGATAAAACTGAGAAGTCCTTTTTTTGTCAATTTTCAAAGAGCTACTACGAACCATGTTGGATTTAGAGTTCCAAATTCATCTATCTGTATCGCAGAGAACAGAGTGAAACGTAAATATATAAACTGCTACTGTAGACGAACGCTTCAACCTAGAAGAACAAAATTTGGTGAGCCAAGTGGGATTTGTGTCCTGATCATCACCACCAAGTATCAACAAGATTGGGTGAAAAAATATTTTTTCTGGTTGCGGAAACTCGTTATTTCTTAGAAGCTTGGCAACCCCTCTCAATGAGAGTGCTTTTCCACAGTCTTTGCCTAGGGTTACTTGAAGACGAAACAAACCGTAGAGACAAAACTGAGAACTCCTTTATTTTGTCAAGTTTCAAAGAGCTACTACAAACCATGTTGGATTTAGAGTTCCAAATTCATCTATCTATACAGCAGAGAACAGAGTGAAACTTAAATATAAAAACTGCTACTGTAGACGAACGCTTCAAACTAGAAGAACAAAATTTGGTGACCAATTGGGATTTGTGTACTGATCATTACAACGAATTATCATCAAGATTGGGTGAAAAAATATTTGCTGGTATTTCGGAAACTCATAATTTCTTGGAAGCTTGGCAACCCCTCTCAAGGAAAGTGCTTTTCCACAGTCACTGCTTAGGGCTACTTGAAGAGGAAACAAATCATAGAGACAAAACTGAGAACTCCTTTACTTTATCAAGTTTCAAAGAGCTACTACAAACCATGTTGGATTTAGAGTTCCAAATTCATCTATCTATATCGCAGAGAACAGAGTGAAACCTAAATATAAAAACTGCTACTGTAGACGAACGCTTCATCCTAGAAGAACAAAATTTGGTGAGCCAAGTGGATTTTGTGTACTGATCATCACAACCAAGTATCATCAAGATTGGATGAAAAAATATTTGCTGGTATTTCGGAAACTCGTTATTTCTTAGAAGCTTTGCAACCCCTCTCAATGAAATTGCTTTTCCACAGTCTGTGCCTAGGGCTAATTGAAGAGGAAACAAACCATAGAGACAAAACTAAGAACTCCTTTATTTTGTCAAGTTTCAAAGAGCTACTACAAACCATGTTGGATTTAGAGTTCCAAATTCAAATATATATACAGCAGAGAACAGAGTGAAACCTAAATATAAAAACTGCTACTGTAGACGAAAGCTTCAACCTAGAAGAACAAAATTTGGTGAGCCAAGTGGGATTTGTGTACCGATCATCACCACCAAGTATCATCAGGATTGGGTGAAAAAATATTTGCTGGTATTTCGGAAACTCATAAATTCTTGGAAGCTTGGCAACCCCTCTCAATGAAAGTGCTTTTCCATAGTCTGTTCCTAGGGTACTTGAAGAGGAAACAAACCATAGAGACAAAACTGAGAACTCCTTTATTTTGTCAAGTTTCAAAGAGCTAATACAAACCATGTTGGATTTAGAGTTCCAAATTCATCTACCTATATCGCAGAGAACAGAGTGAAACCTAAATATAAAAACTGCTACTGTAGACGAAAGCTTCAACCTAGAAGAACAAAAGTTGGTGGGCCAAGTGCGATTTGGGTACCGATCATTACCACCACGTATCATCAACATTGCTTGAAAAAATATTTGCTGGTATTTCGGAAACTCGTAATTTTTGGAAGCTTGGCAACCCCTTTCAATGAAAGTGCTTTTCCACAGTCTCTGCTTAGGGCTACTTGAAGCGGAAACAAATCATAGTGGCAAAACTGAGAACTCTTTTATTTTTTCAAGTTTCAAAGAGCTACTACAAACCATATTGGATTTAGAGTTCCAAATTCATCTGTCTATATAGGAGAGAAGAGAGTGAAACCTAAATATAAAAACTGCTACTGTAGAAGAACGCTTCAACCTAGAAGAACAAAATTTGGTGAGCCAAGTGGGATTTGTGTACCGATCATCACCACCAAGTATCATCAAGATTGGGTGAAAAAATATTTGCTGGTATTTCGGAAACTCATTAATTCCTGGAAGCTTCGCAACCCCTCTCAATGAAAGTGCTTTTCCACAGTCTCTGCTTAAGTTTACTTGAAGTGGAAACAAAACCATAGAGACAAAACTGAGAAATCCTTTATTTTGTCATTTCTCAAGAGCTAATACAAACCATGTTGGATTTAGAGTTCCAAATTCATCTATCTATATAGCAGAGAACAGAGTGAAACCTAAACATAAAAACTGCTACTGTAGACGAACGCTTCAACCTAGAAGAACAAAAATTGGTGAGCCAAGTGGGATTTGTGTACCGATCATTACCACCAAGTATCATCAAGATTGGGTGAAAGAATATTTGCTGGTAATTCGGAAACTCTTTATTTCTTAGAAGCCTGGCAACCCCTCTCAATGAAAGTGCTTTTCCACAGTCTCTGCTTAGGGCTACTTGAAGATGAAACAAACCCTAGAGGCAAAACTGAGAACTCCTTTATTTTGTCAAGTTTCAAAGAGCTACTACAAACCATGTTGGATTTAGAGTTCCAAATTCATCTATCTATATAGGAGAGAACAGAGTGAAACCTAAAAATATAAACTGCTATTGTAATCGAACGCTTTAACTTAGAAGAACAAAATTTGGTGAGCGAAGAGGGATTTGTGGACTTGTGGTTACCACCATGTATCATCAAGATTGGGGGAAAAAAATATTTGCTGGTTTTTCGGAAACTCGTTATTTCATATAAGCTTGGCAACCCCTTTCACTGAAAGTGCTTTTCCACAGTCTCTGCCTAGGGCTACTTGAAGAGGAAACAAACCATAGAGACAAAACTGAAAACTCCTTTTTTTTGCCAAGTTTAAAAGAGCTACTGCAAACCATATTGGAATTATAGTTCCAAATTCATCTCTCTATATAGGAGAGAACAGAGTGAAACCTAAATATAAAAACTGCTAATGTAGACGAACTCTTCAACCTAGAAGAACAAAATTTGGTGAGCCAAGCAAGATTTGTGTACTTGTCATTACCACCACGTTTCATCAAGATTGGGTGAAAAAATGTTTGCTGGTATTTCGGAAACTTGTAATTTCTTGGAAGCTTGGCAACCCCTCTCAATTTAAATGCTTTTCCACCGGCGGTGCCTAGGGCTAATTGAAGAGGAAACAAAAGATAGAGAAAAAATTGAGAACTCCTTTCTTTTGTCAATTTTCAAAAAAGCTACTACACACCATGTTGGATTCAGAGTTCCAAATTCATCTATCTATATTAGAGAGAACAGAGTGAAACCTAAAAATAAAAACTGCTACTGTACATGAACGCTTCAACCTAGAAGAACAAAATTTGGTGAGCCAAGTGGGATTTGTGTACCAATCTTCACCACCAAGTATCATCAAGATTGGGTGAAAAAATATTTGCTGGTATTTCGGAAACTCGTTATTTCTTAGAAGTTTGGCAACCCCTCTCAATGAAAGTGCTTTGCCACAGTCTGTGCCTAGGGCTACTTGAAGAGGAAACAAACCATAGAGACAAAACTGAGAACTCCTTTGTTTTTTTCAAGTTTCTAAGAGCTACTACAATCCATGTTGGTTTTAGAGTTCCAAATTCATCTCTCTATATAGGAGAGAACAGAGTGAAACCTAAATATATAAACTGCTACTGTAGACGAACGCTTCAACCTAGAAGAACAGAATTTGGTGAGCCAAGTGGGATTTGTGTACTGATCATTACCACCAAGTATCATCAATATTGGCTGAAAAAACATTTGCTGGTATTTCGGAAACTCGTTATTTCTTAAAAGCTTGGAAACCCTCTCAATTTAAATGCTTTTCCACCGGCGGTGCCTAGGGCTAATTGAAGAGGAAACAAAAGATAGAGAAAAAATTGAAAACTCCTTTCTTTTGTCAATTTTCAAAAAAGCTACTACACACCATGTTGGATTCAGAGTTCCAAATTCATCTATCTATATTAGAGAGAACAGAGTGAAACCTAAAAATAAAAACTGCTACTGTACATGAACGCTTCAACCTAGAAGAACAAAATTTGGTGAGCCAAGTGGGATTTGTGTACCAATCTTCACCACCAAGTATCATCAAGATTGGGTGAAAAAATATTTGCTGGTATTTCGGAAACTCGTTATTTCTTAGAAGCTTGGCAAACCCACTCAATGAAAGTGCTTTTCCACAGTATGTGCCTAGGGCTACTTGAAGATGAAACAAATCATAGAGGCAAAACTGAGAACTCCTTTATTTTGTCAAGTTTCAAAGAGCTACTACAAACCATGTTGGATTTAGAGATCCAAATTCATCTATCTATATAGGAGAGAACAGAGTGAAACCTAAAAATATAAACTGCTATTGTAAACGAACGCTTCAACTTAGAAGAACAAAATTTGGTGAGCGAAGAGGGATTGTGGACTTGTGGTTACCACCATGTATCATCAAGATTGGGAGAAAAAAATATTTGCGGGTATTTCGGAAACTCGTAATTTCTTGGAAGCTTGGCAACCCCTCTCAACGAAAGTGCTTTTGCACATTATCTGCTTAGGGCTACTTGAAGCGGAAACAAATCATAGAGACAAAACTGAGAACTCCTTTATTTTGTCAAGTTTCAAAGAGCTACTACAAACCATGTTGGATTTAGAGTTCCAAATTCATATATCTGTATAGGAGAGAACAGAGTGAAACGAAAAAATAAAAACTGCTACTGTAAAAGAACGCTTCAACCTAGAAGAACAGAATTTAGTGAGCCAAGTGGGATTTGTGTACTGTCATTACCACCACGTTTCATCAAGATTGGGTGAAACAATGTTTGCTGGTATTTCGGAAACTCGTAATTTCTTGGAAGCTTGGCAAACCCTCTCAATGAAAGTGCTTTTCCACAGTATCTGCTTAGGGCTAGTTGAAGCGGAAACAAATCATAGAGACAAAACTGAGAACTCCTTTATTTTGTAAAGTTTCAAAGAGCTACTACAAACCATATTGGATTTAGAGTTCCAAATTCATAAATCTGTATTGGAGAGAACAGAGTGAAACGAAAAAATAAAAATTGCTACTGTAAAAGAACGCTTCAACCTAGAAGAACAGAATTTGGTGAGCCAAGTGGGATTTGTGTACTGCCATTACCACCACGTTTCATCAAGATTGGGTGAAAAAATGTTTGCTGGTATTTCGGAAACTCGTAATTTCTTGGAAACTTGGCAACCCCTCTCAATGAAAGTGCTTTTCCACGGTCTGTGCCTAGGGCTACTTGAAGAGGAAACAAACCATAGAGAGAAACTGAGAACTCCTTTATTTTGTCAAGTTTCAAAGAGCTACTTCAAACCATGTTGGAATTAGAGTTCCAAATACATCTATGTATTTAGCAGAGAACAGAGTGAAACCTAAATATAATAACTGATAATGTAGACGAACGCTTCAACCTAGAAGAACACGATTTGGTGAGCCAAGTGGTATTTGTGTACTGATCATTTCCACCAAGTATCATCAAGATTGGGTGAAAAAATATTTCTTGGTATTTCGGAAACTCATTATTTCATATAAGCTTGGCAACCCCTTTCACTGAAAGTGCTTTTCCACAATCTCTGCCTAGGGCTACTTGAAGAGGAAACAAAGTATAGACACAAAACTGAGAACTCCTTTTTTTTGCCAAGTTTCAAAGAGCTACTACAAACCATATTGGAATTATAATTCCAAATTCATCTCTTTATATAGGAGAGAACAGAGTGAGACCTAAATATAAAAACTGCTACTGTAGACGAACGCTTCAACCTAGAAGAACACAATTTGGTGAGCCAAGCGAGATTTGTGTACTTGTCATTACCACCAAGTATCATCAAAATTGGGTGAAAAAATATTTGCTGGTATTTCAGAAACTCGTTATTTCTTAGAAGCCTGGCAACCCCTCTCAATGAAAGTGCTTTGCAACAGTCTGTGCCTAGGGCTACTTGAAGAGGAAACAAACCATAGAGACAAAACTGAGAATTCCTTTGTTTTTTCAAGATTCAAAGAGCTACTACAATCCATGTTGGTTTTAGAGTTCCAAATTCATCTCTCTATATAGGAGAGAACAGAGTGAAACCTAAATATATAAACTGCTACTGTAGACGAACGCTTCAACCTAGAAGAACAGAATTTGGTGAGCCAAGTGGGATTTGTGTACTGATCATTACCACCAAGTATCATCAACATTGGGTGAAAAAATATTTGCTGGTATTTCGGAAACTCGTTATTTCTTAGACGCTTGGCAACCCTTCTCAATGAAAGTGCTTTTCCACAGTCTGTGCCTAGGGCTACTTTAAGAGGAAACAAACCATAGAGACAAAACTGAGAACTTCTTTATTTTGTCAAGTTTCAAAGAGCTACTACAAACCATGTTGGATTTAGAGTTCCAAATTCATCTATCTATATTAGAGAGAACAGAGTGAAACCTAAAAATAAAAACTGCTACTGTACATGAACGCTTCAACCTAGAAGAACAAAATTTGGTGAGCCAAGTGGGATTTGTGTACCAATCTTCACCACCAAGTATCATCAAGATTGGGTGAAAAAATATTTGCTGGTATTTCGGAAACTCGTTATTTCTTAGAAGCTTGGCAAACCCACTCAATGAAAGTGCTTTTCCACAGTATGTGCCTAGGGCTACTTGAAGATGAAACAAATCATAGAGGCAAAACTGAGAACTCCTTTATTTTGTCAAGTTTCAAAGAGCTACTACAAACCATGTTGGATTTAGAGATCCAAATTCATCTATCTATATAGGAGAGAACAGAGTGAAACCTAAAAATATAAACTGCTATTGTAAACGAACGCTTCAACTTAGAAGAACAAAATTTGGTGAGCGAAGAGGGATTGTGGACTTGTGGTTACCACCATGTATCATCAAGATTGGGAGAAAAAAATATTTGCGGGTATTTCGGAAACTCGTAATTTCTTGGAAGCTTGGCAACCCCTCTCAACGAAAGTGCTTTTGCACATTATCTGCTTAGGGCTACTTGAAGCGGAAACAAATCATAGAGACAAAACTGAGAACTCCTTTATTTTGTCAAGTTTCAAAGAGCTACTACAAACCATGTTGGATTTAGAGTTCCAAATTCATATATCTGTATAGGAGAGAACAGAGTGAAACGAAAAAATAAAAACTGCTACTGTAAAAGAACGCTTCAACCTAGAAGAACAGAATTTAGTGAGCCAAGTGGGATTTGTGTACTGTCATTACCACCACGTTTCATCAAGATTGGGTGAAACAATGTTTGCTGGTATTTCGGAAACTCGTAATTTCTTGGAAGCTTGGCAAACCCTCTCAATGAAAGTGCTTTTCCACAGTATCTGCTTAGGGCTAGTTGAAGCGGAAACAAATCATAGAGACAAAACTGAGAACTCCTTGATTTTGTAAAGTTTCAAAGAGCTACTACAAACCATATTGGATTTAGAGTTCCAAATTCATAAATCTGTATTGGAGAGAACAGAGTGAAACGAAAAAATAAAAATTGCTACTGTAAAAGAACGCTTCAACCTAGAAGAACAGAATTTGGTGAGCCAAGTGGGATTTGTGTACTGCCATTACCACCACGTTTCATCAAGATTGGGTGAAAAAATGTTTGCTGGTATTTCGGAAACTCGTAATTTCTTGGAAACTTGGCAACCCCTCTCAATGAAAGTGCTTTTCCACGGTCTGTGCCTAGGGCTACTTGAAGAGGAAACAAACCATAGAGAGAAACTGAGAACTCCTTTATTTTGTCAAGTTTCAAAGAGCTACTTCAAACCATGTTGGAATTAGAGTTCCAAATACATCTATGTATTTAGCAGAGAACAGAGTGAAACCTAAATATAATAACTGATAATGTAGACGAACGCTTCAACCTAGAAGAACACGATTTGGTGAGCCAAGTGGTATTTGTGTACTGATCATTTCCACCAAGTATCATCAAGATTGGGTGAAAAAATATTTCTTGGTATTTCGGAAACTCATTATTTCATATAAGCTTGGCAACCCCTTTCACTGAAAGTGCTTTTCCACAATCTCTGCCTAGGGCTACTTGAAGAGGAAACAAAGTATAGACACAAAACTGAGAACTCCTTTTTTTTGCCAAGTTTCAAAGAGCTACTACAAACCATATTGGAATTATAATTCCAAATTCATCTCTTTATATAGGAGAGAACAGAGTGAGACCTAAATATAAAAACTGCTACTGTAGACGAACGCTTCAACCTAGAAGAACACAATTTGGTGAGCCAAGCGAGATTTGTGTACTTGTCATTACCACCAAGTATCATCAAAATTGGGTGAAAAAATATTTGCTGGTATTTCGGAAACTCGTTATTTCTTAGAAGCCTGGCAACCCCTCTCAATGAAAGTGCTTTGCAACAGTCTGTGCCTAGGGCTACTTGAAGAGGAAACAAACCATAGAGACAAAACTGAGAATTCCTTTGTTTTTTCAAGATTCAAAGAGCTACTACAAACCATGTTGGTTTTAGAGTTCCAAATTCATCTCTACATAGGAGAGAAAAGAGTGAAACCTAAATATATAAACTGCTACTGTAGACGAACGCTTCAACCTAGAAGAACAGAATTTGGTGAGCCAAGTGGGATTTGTGTACTGATCATTACCACCAAGTATCATCAACATTGGGTGAAAAAATATTTGCTGGTATTTCGGAAACTCGTTATTTCTTAGACGCTTGGCAACCCTTCTCAATGAAAGTGCTTTTCCACAGTCTGTGCCTAGGGCTACTTTAAGTGGAAACAAACCATAGAGACAAAACTGAGAACTTCTTTATTTTGTCAAGTTTCAAAGAGCTACTACAAACCATGTTGGATTTAGAGTTCCAAATTCATCTATCTATATAGGAGAGAAAAGAGGGAAATCTAAATATAAAAACTGATACTGTAGACGAACGCTTCAATCTAGAAGAACAAAATTTGGTGGGCCAAGTGGGATTTGTGAACTGATCATTACCACCAAGTATCATCAACATTTGGTGAAAAAATATTTGCTGGTATTTCGGAAACACGTTATTTCTTAGAAGCTTGGCAACCCGTCTCATTGAAAGTGCTTTTCCTCCGTCTGTGCCTAGGGCTACTTGAAGAGGAAACAAACAATTGAGACAAAAATGAGAACTCCTTTATTTTTTCAAGTTTCAAAGAGCTACTACAAACCATGTTGGATTTAGAATTCCAAATTCATCTATCTATATAGGAGAGAAAACATTGAAACCTAAATATAAATACTGCTACTGTAGACGAACGCTTCAACCTAGAAGAACACAATTTGGTGAGCCAAGTGGGAATTGTGGACTGATCATTTCTACAAAGTATCATCAAGATTGGGTGAAAAAAAATTGCTGGTATTTCGGAAACTCGTTATTTCTTAGAAGCTTGGCAACCCCTTTCACTGAAAGTGCTTTTCCACAGTCTCTGCCTAGGGCTACTTGAAGAGGAAACAAACCATAGAGACAAAACTGAGAACTCCTTTATTTTGGGAAGTATCAAAGAGCTACTACAAACCATGTTGTATTTAGAGTTCCAAATTCATCTATCTATATAGGAGAGAACAGAGTGAAATCTAAAAATAAAAACTGCTACTGTAAACGAATGCTTCAACCTAGAAGAAAAAAATTTGTTGAGCCAAGTGGGATTTCTGGACTGATCATTAGCACCAAGTATCATCAAGATTGGGTGAAAAAATATTTGCTGGTATTTCGTAAACTCGTTATTTCTTAGAAGATTGTCAACCCCTCTCAATGACAGTGCTTTTCCACAGTCTGTGCCTAGGACTACTTGAATAGGAAACAAACCATAGAGACAAAACTGAAAACTCCTTTATTTTGTCAAGTTTCAAAGAGCTACTACAAACCATGTTGGATTTAGTGTTCCAAAATCATGTATCTATATAGGAGAGAACAGAGTGAAACCTAAATATAAAAACTGCTACTGTAGACGAACGCTTCAACCTAGAAGAACAAAATTTGGTGAGCCAAGTGGGATTTGTGTACTGATCATTACCTCCAAGTATCATCAACATTGGGTGAAAAAATATTTGCTGGTATTTCGGAAACTCGTTATTTCTTAGAAGCTTGGCAAACCCTCTCAATGAAAATGCTTTTCCACCATCAGTGCCTAGAGCTAATTGAAGAGGAAACAAACCATAGAGACAAAACTGAGAACTCCTTTCTTCTGTCAAGTTTCAGAGAGCTACTACAAACCATGTTGGATTCAGAGTTCCAAATTCATCTATCTATATAGTAGGCACCAGAGTGAAACCTAAATATAAAAACTCTACTGTAGATGAACGCTTCAACCTAGAAGAACAAAAGTTGGTGAGCCAAGTGGGATTTGTGTACCGATCTTCACCAACAAGTATCATCAAGATTGGGTGAAAAAATATTTGCTGGTAATTCGGAAACTCGTTATTTCTTAGAAGCTTGGCAACCCCTCTCAATAAAAGTGCTTTTCCACAGTCTCTGCTTAGGGCTACTTGAAGCGGAAACAAATAATAGAGACAAAACTGAGAACTCATTTATTTTGTCAAGTTTCAAAGAGCTACTACAAACCTTGTTGGATTTAGAGTTCCAAATTCATCTATCTATATAGGAGAGAACAGAGTAAAACCTAAAAATAAAAACTGCTACTGTAGACGAACGCTTCAACCTAGAAGAACAAAATTTGGTGAGCCAAGTGGGATTTGTGTACTTTTCATTACCACCAAGTATCATCAACATTGGGTGAAAAAATATTTGCTGGTATTTCGGAAACTCGTTATGTTTTAGAAGCTTGGCAACCCCTCTCAATAAAATTGCTTTTCCACAGTCTCTGCTTAGGGCTACTTGAAGCGGAAACAAAGTATAGAGACAAAACTGAGAACTCATTTATTTTGTCAAGTTTCAAAGAGCTACTACAAACCTTGTTGGATTTAGAGTTCCAAATTCATCTATCTATATAGGAGAGAACAGAGTAAAACCTAAAAATAAAAACTGCTACTGTAGACGAATGCTTCAACCTAGAAGAACAAAATTTGGTGAGCCAAGTGGGATTTGTGTACTTGTCATTACCACCAAGTATCATCAACATTGGGTGAAAAAATATTTGCTAGTATTTCGGAAACTCGTTATTTCTTAGAAGCTTGGCAAACCCACTCAATGAAAGTGCTTTTCCACAGTCTGTGCCTAGGGCTACTTGAAGATCAAACAAACCGTAGAGGCAAAACTGAGAACTCTTTTATTTTGTCAAGTTTCAAAGAGCTACTACAAACCATGTTGGATTTAGAGTTCCAAATTCATCTATCTATATAGGAGAGAACAGAGTGAAACCTAAAAATATATACTGCTATTGTAAACGAACGCTTCAACTTAGAAGAACAAAATTTGGTGAGCGAAGAGGGATTTGTGTACCTGTGGTTACCACCATGTATCATGAAGATTGGGCGAAAAAATATTTGCTGGTATTTCGGAAACTCGTAATTTCTTGGAAGATTGGCAACCCCTCTCAATGAAAGTGCTTTTCCACAGTATCTGCTTAGGGCTACTGAAGCGAAAACAAATCATAGAGACAAAACTGAGAACTCCTTTATTTTGTCAAGTTTCAAAGAGCTACTACAAACCATGTTGGATTTAGAGTTCCAAATTCATATTTCTGTATAGGAGAGAACAGATGAAACGAAAAAATAAAACTGCTATTGTAAAAGAACGCTTCAACTTAGAAGAACAGAATTTGGTGAGCCAAGTGGGATTTGTGTACTGTCATTACCACCACGTTTCATCAAGATTGGCTGAAAAAATGTTTGCTGGTATTTCGGAAACTCGTAATTTCTTGGAAGCTTGACAACCACTCTCAATGAAAGCTTTTCCACCGTCTGTGCCTAGGGCTACTTGAAGCGGAAACAAATAATAGAGACAAAAGTGAGAACTCATTTATTTTGTCAAGTTTCAAAGAGCTACTACAAACCTTGTTAGATTTAGAGTTCCAAATTCATCTATCTGTATAGGAGAAAACAGAGTAAAACCTAAAAATAAAAACTGCTTCTGTAGACGAATGCATCAACCTAGAAGAACAAAATTTGGTGAGCCAAGTGGGATTTGTGTACTGTCATTACCACCACGTTTCATCAAGATTGGGTGAAAAAATGTTTGCTGGTATATCGGAAACTCGTAAATTTTTGGAAGCTTGGCAACCCCTCTCAATGAAAGTGCTTTTCCACCGTCTGTGCCTAGGGCTAATTGAAGAGGAAACAAACCATAGAGAGAAAACTGAGAACTCCTTTATTTTGTCAAGTTTCAAAGAGCTACTTCAAACCATGTTGGATTTAGAGTTCCAAATACATCTATGTCTTTTGGAGAGAACAGAGTGAAACCTAAATATAATAACTGCTAATGTAGACGAACGATTCAACCTAGAAGAACAAAATTTGGTGAGCCCAGTGGGATTTGTGTACTGATCATTTCCACCAAGTATCATCAAGATTGGGTGAAAAAATATTTCCTGGTATTTCGGAAACTCGTTATTTCATATAAGCTTGGCAACCCCTTTCACTGAAAGTGCTTTTCCACAGTCTCTGCCTAGGGCTACTTGAAGAGGAAACAAACCATAGAGACAAAATTGAGAACTCCTTTTTTTTGCCAAGTTTCAAAGAGCTACTACAAACCATATTGGAATTATAGTTCCAAATTCATCTCTCTATATAGGAGAGAACAGAGTGAAACCTAAATATAAAAACTGCTACTGTAGACGAACGCTTCAACCTAGAAGAACAAAATTTGGTGAGGCAAGCGAGATTTGTGTACTTGTCATTACCACCAAGTATCATCAACATTGGGTGAAAAAATATTTCCTGGTATATCGGAAACTCGTTATTTCATATAAGCTTGGCAACCCCTTTCACTGAAAGTGCTTTTCCACAGTCTCTGCCTAGGGCTACTTGAAGAGGAAACAAACCATAGAGACAAAACTGAGAACTCCTTTCTTTTTGCCAAGTTTCAAAGAGCTACTACAAACCATATTGGAATTATAGTTCCAAATTCATCTCTCTATATAGGAGAGAACAGAGTGAAACCTAAATATGAAAACTGCTAATGTAGACGAACGCTTCAACCTAGAAGAACAAAATTTGGTGAGCCAAGTGGGATTTGTGTACTGATCATTACCACCAAGTATCATCAACATTGGGTGAAAAAATATTTGCTGGTATTTTGGAAACTTGTTATTTCTTAGACGCTTGGCAACCCCTCTCAATGAAAGTGCTTTTCCACAGTCTGTGCCTAGGGCTACTTGAAGAGGAAACAAACCATAGAGACAAAACTGAGAACTCCTTTATTTTGTCAAGTTTCAAAGAGCTATTACACACCATGCTGGATTTAGAGTTCCAAATTCATCTCTCTATATAGGAGAGAACAGAGTGAAACCTAAATATAAAAACTGCTCCTGTAGACGAATGCTTCAAACTAAAAGAACAAAATTTGGTGAGCCAAATGGGATTTGTGTACCGATTTTCACTAACAAGTATCATCAAGATTGGGTGAAAAAATATTTGCTGGTATTTCGGAAACTCGTTATTTCTTAGAAGCTTGGCAACCCCTCTCAATAAAAGTGCTTTTCCACAGTCTCTGCTTAGGGCTACTTGAAGCGGAAACAAATAATAGAGACAAAAGTGAGAACTCATTTATTTTGTCAAGTTTCAAAGAGCTACTACAAACCTTGTTGGATTTAGAGTTCCAAATTCATCTATCTGTATAGGAGAAAACAGAGTAAAACCTAAAAATAAAAACTGCTTCTGTAGACGAATGCATCAACCTAGAAGAACAAAATTTGGTGAGCCAAGTGGGATTTGTGTACTTTAATTCCACCACGTTTCATCAAGATTGGGTGAAAAAATGTTTGCTGGTATATCGGAAACTTGTAATTTTTTGGAAGCTTGGCAACCCCTCTCAATGAAAGTGCTTTTCCACCGTCTGTGCCTAGGGCTAATTGAAGAGGAAACAAACCATAGAGAGAAAACTGAGAACTCCTTTATTTTGTCAAGTTTCAAAGAGCTACTTCAAACCATGTTGGATTTAGACTTCCAAATACATCTATGTCTTTTGGAGAGAACAGAGTGAAACCTAAATATAATAACTGCTAATGTAGACGAACGATTCAACCTAGAAGAACAAAATTTGGTGAGCCAAGTGGGATTTGTGTACTGATCATTTCCACCAAGTATCATCAAGATTGGGTGAAAAAATATTTCCTGGTATCTCGGAAACTCGTTATTTCATATAAGCTTGGCAACCCCTCTCAATGAAAGTGCTTTTCCACAGTCTGTGCCTAGGACTACTTGAAGAGGAAACAAACCATAGAGACAAAACTGAGAACTCCTTTATTTTGTCAAGTTTCAAAGAGCTACTACAAACCTTGTTGGATTTAGAGTTCCAAATTCATCTATCTATATAGGAGAGAACAGAGTAAAACCTAAAAATAAAAACTGCTACTGTAGACGAACGCTTCAACCTAGAAGAACAAAATTTGGTGAGCCAAGTGGGATTTGTGTACTTTTCATTACCACCAAGTATCATCAACATTGGGTGAAAAAATATTTGCTGGTATTTCGGAAACTCGTTATGTTTTAGAAGCTTGGCAACCCCTCTCAATAAAAGTGCTTTTCCACAGTCTCTGCTTAGGGCTACTTGAAGCGGAAACAAAGTATAGAGACAAAACTGAGAACTCATTTATTTTGTCAAGTTTCAAAGAGCTACTACAAACCTTGTTGGATTTAGAGTTCCAAATTCATCTATCTATATAGGAGAGAACAGAGTAAAACCTAAAAATAAAAACTGCTACTGTAGACGAATGCTTCAACCTAGAAGAACAAAATTTGGTGAGCCAAGTGGGATTTGTGTACTTGTCATTACCACCAAGTATCATCAACATTGGGTGAAAAAATATTTGCTAGTATTTCGGAAACTCGTTATTTCTTAGAAGCTTGGCAAACCCACTCAATGAAAGTGCTTTTCCACAGTCTGTGCCTAGGGCTACTTGAAGATCAAACAAACCATAGAGGCAAAACTGAGAACTCCTTTCTTTTGTCAAGTTTCAAAGAGCTACTACAAACCATGTTGGATTTAGAGTTCCAAATTCATCTATCTATATAGGAGAGAACAGAGTGAAACCTAAAAATATATACTGCTATTGTAAACGAACGCTTCAACTTAGAAGAACAAAATTTGGTGAGCGAAGAGGGATTTGTGTACCTGTGGTTACCACCATGTATCATGAAGATTGGGCGAAAAAATATTTGCTGGTATTTCGGAAACTCGTAATTTCTTGGAAGCTTGACAACCCCTCTCAATGAAAGTGCTTTTCCACCGTCTGTGCCTAGGGCTACTTGAAGAGGAAACACCATAGAGAGAAAACTGAGAACTCCTTTATTTTGTCAAGTTTCAAAGAGCTACTTCAAACCATGTTGGATTTAGAGTTCCAAATACATCTATGTATTTAGCAGAGAACAAAGTGAAACCTAAATATAATAACTGCTAATGTAGACGAACGCTTCAACCTAGAAGAACAAAATTTGGTGAGCCCAGTGGGATTTGTGTACTGATCATTTCCACCACGTATCATCAAGATTTGGTGAAAAAATATTTCCTGGTATATCGGAAACTCGTTATTTCATATAAGCTTGGCAACCCCTTTCACTGAAAGTGATTTTCCACAGTCTCTGCCTAGGGCTACTTGAAGAGGAAACAAACCATAGAGACAAAACTGAGAACTCCTTTCTTTTTGCCAAGTTTCAAAGAGCTACTACAAACCATATTGGAATTATAGTTCCAAATTCATCTCTCTATATAGGATAGAACAGAGTGAAACCTAAATATAAAAACTGCTAATGTAGACGAACGCTTCAACCTAGAAGAACAAAATTTGGTGAGCCAAGTGGGATTTGTGTACTGATCATTACCACCAAGTATCATCAACATTGGGTGAAAAAATGTTTGCTGGTATTTCGGAAACTTGTTATTTCTTAGACGCTTGGCAACCCCTCTCAATGAAAGTGCTTTTCCACAGTCTGTGCCTAGGGCTACTTGAAGAGGAAACAAACCATGGAGACAAAACTGAGAACTCCTTTATTTTGGGAAGTATCAAAGAGCTACTACAAACCATGTTGTATTTAGAGTTCCAAATTCATCTATCTATATAGGAGAGAACAGAGTGAAATCTAAAAATAAAAACTGCTACTGTAAACGAATGCTTCAACCTAGAAGAAAAAAATTTGTTGAGCCAAGTGGGATTTCTGGACTGATCATTAGCACCAAGTATCATCAAGATTGGGTGAAAAAACATTTGCTGGTATTTCGTAAACTCGTTATTTCTTAGAAGATTGTCAACCCCTCTCAATGACAGTGCTTTTCCACAGTCTGTGCCTAGGACTACTTGAATAGGAAACAAACCATAGAGACAAAACTGAAAACTCCTTTATTTTGTCAAGTTTCAAAGAGCTACTACAAACCATGTTGGATTTAGTGTTCCAAAATCATGTATCTATATAGGAGAGAACAGAGTGAAACCTAAATATAAAAACTGCTACTGTAGACGAACGCTTCAACCTAGAAGAACAAAATTTGGTGAGCCAAGTGGGATTTGTGTACTGATCATTACCTCCAAGTATCATCAACATTGGGTGAAAAAATATTTGCTGGTATTTCGGAAACTCGTTATTTCTTAGAAGCTTGGCAAACCCTCTCAATGAAAATGCTTTTCCACCATCAGTGCCTAGAGCTAATTGAAGAGGAAACAAACCATAGAGACAAAACTGAGAACTCCTTTCTTCTGTCAAGTTTCAGAGAGCTACTACAAACCATGTTGGATTCAGAGTTCCAAATTCATCTATCTATATAGTAGGCACCAGAGTGAAACCTAAATATAAAAACTCTACTGTAGACGAACGCTTCAACCTAGAAGAACAAAAGTTGGTGAGCCAAGTGGGATTTGTGTACCGATCTTCACCACCAAGTATCATCAAGATTGGGTGAAAAAATATTTGCTGGTAATTCGGAAACTCGTTATTTCTTAGAAGCTTGGCAACCCCTCTCAATAAAAGTGCTTTTCCACAGTCTCTGCTTAGGGCTACTTGAAGCGGAAACAAATAATAGAGACAAAACTGAGAACTCATTTATTTTGTCAAGTTTCAAAGAGCTACTACAAACCTTGTTGGATTTAGAGTTCCAAATTCATCTATCTATATAGGAGAGAACAGAGTAAAACCTAAAAATAAAAACTGCTACTGTAGACGAACGCTTCAACCTAGAAGAACAAAATTTGGTGAGCCAAGTGGGATTTGTGTACTTTTCATTACCACCAAGTATCATCAACATTGGGTGAAAAAATATTTGCTGGTATTTCGGAAACTCGTTATGTTTTAGAAGCTTGGCAACCCCTCTCAATAAAATTGCTTTTCCACAGTCTCTGCTTAGGGCTACTTGAAGCGGAAACAAATAATAGAGACAAAAGTGAGAACTCATTTATTTTGTCAAGTTTCAAAGAGCTACTACAAACCTTGTTGGATTTAGAGTTCCAAATTCATCTATCTGTATAGGAGAAAACAGAGTAAAACCTAAAAATAAAAACTGCTTCTGTAGACGAATGCATCAACCTAGAAGAACAAAATTTGGTGAGCCAAGTGGGATTTGTGTACTTTAATTCCACCACGTTTCATCAAGATTGGGTGAAAAAATGTTTGCTGGTATATCGGAAACTTGTAATTTTTTGGAAGCTTGGCAACCCCTCTCAATGAAAGTGCTTTTCCACCGTCTGTGCCTAGGGCTAATTGAAGAGGAAACAAACCATAGAGAGAAAACTGAGAACTCCTTTATTTTGTCAAGTTTCAAAGAGCTACTTCAAACCATGTTGGATTTAGAGTTCCAAATACATCTATGTCTTTTGGAGAGAACAGAGTGAAACCTAAATATAATAACTGCTAATGTAGACGAACGATTCAACCTAGAAGAACAAAATTTGGTGAGCCAAGTGGGATTTGTGTACTGATCATTTCCACCAAGTATCATCAAGATTGGGTGAAAAAATATTTCCTGGTATCTCGGAAACTCGTTATTTCATATAAGCTTGGCAACCCCTCTCAATGAAAGTGCTTTTCCACAGTCTGTGCCTAGGACTACTTGAAGAGGAAACAAACCATAGAGACAAAACTGAGAACTCCTTTATTTTGTCAAGTTTCAAAGAGCTACTACAAACCTTGTTGGATTTAGAGTTCCAAATTCATCTATCTATATAGGAGAGAACAGAGTAAAACCTAAAAATAAAAACTGCTACTGTAGACGAACGCTTCAACCTAGAAGAACAAAATTTGGTGAGCCAAGTGGGATTTGTGTACTTTTCATTACCACCAAGTATCATCAACATTGGGTGAAAAAATATTTGCTGGTATTTCGGAAACTCGTTATGTTTTAGAAGCTTGGCAACCCCTCTCAATAAAAGTGCTTTTCCACAGTCTCTGCTTAGGGCTACTTGAAGCGGAAACAAAGTATAGAGACAAAACTGAGAACTCATTTATTTTGTCAAGTTTCAAAGAGCTACTACAAACCTTGTTGGATTTAGAGTTCCAAATTCATCTATCTATATAGGAGAGAACAGAGTAAAACCTAAAAATAAAAACTGCTACTGTAGACGAATGCTTCAACCTAGAAGAACAAAATTTGGTGAGCCAAGTGGGATTTGTGTACTTGTCATTACCACCAAGTATCATCAACATTGGGTGAAAAAATATTTGCTAGTATTTCGGAAACTCGTTATTTCTTAGAAGCTTGGCAAACCCACTCAATGAAAGTGCTTTTCCACAGTCTGTGCCTAGGGCTACTTGAAGATCAAACAAACCATAGAGGCAAAACTGAGAACTCCTTTCTTTTGTCAAGTTTCAAAGAGCTACTACAAACCATGTTGGATTTAGAGTTCCAAATTCATCTATCTATATAGGAGAGAACAGAGTGAAACCTAAAAATATATACTGCTATTGTAAACGAACGCTTCAACTTAGAAGAACAAAATTTGGTGAGCGAAGAGGGATTTGTGTACCTGTGGTTACCACCATGTATCATGAAGATTGGGCGAAAAAATATTTGCTGGTATTTCGGAAACTCGTAATTTCTTGGAAGCTTGACAACCCCTCTCAATGAAAGTGCTTTTCCACCGTCTGTGCCTAGGGCTACTTGAAGAGGAAACACCATAGAGAGAAAACTGAGAACTCCTTTATTTTGTCAAGTTTCAAAGAGCTACTTCAAACCATGTTGGATTTAGAGTTCCAAATACATCTATGTATTTAGCAGAGAACAAAGTGAAACCTAAATATAATAACTGCTAATGTAGACGAACGCTTCAACCTAGAAGAACAAAATTTGGTGAGCCCAGTGGGATTTGTGTACTGATCATTTCCACCACGTATCATCAAGATTTGGTGAAAAAATATTTCCTGGTATATCGGAAACTCGTTATTTCATATAAGCTTGGCAACCCCTTTCACTGAAAGTGATTTTCCACAGTCTCTGCCTAGGGCTACTTGAAGAGGAAACAAACCATAGAGACAAAACTGAGAACTCCTTTCTTTTTGCCAAGTTTCAAAGAGCTACTACAAACCATATTGGAATTATAGTTCCAAATTCATCTCTCTATATAGGATAGAACAGAGTGAAACCTAAATATAAAAACTGCTAATGTAGACGAACGCTTCAACCTAGAAGAACAAAATTTGGTGAGCCAAGTGGGATTTGTGTACTGATCATTACCACCAAGTATCATCAACATTGGGTGAAAAAATGTTTGCTGGTATTTCGGAAACTTGTTATTTCTTAGACGCTTGGCAACCCCTCTCAATGAAAGTGCTTTTCCACAGTCTGTGCCTAGGGCTACTTGAAGAGGAAACAAACCATGGAGACAAAACTGAGAACTCCTTTATTTTGGGAAGTATCAAAGAGCTACTACAAACCATGTTGTATTTAGAGTTCCAAATTCATCTATCTATATAGGAGAGAACAGAGTGAAATCTAAAAATAAAAACTGCTACTGTAAACGAATGCTTCAACCTAGAAGAAAAAAATTTGTTGAGCCAAGTGGGATTTCTGGACTGATCATTAGCACCAAGTATCATCAAGATTGGGTGAAAAAACATTTGCTGGTATTTCGTAAACTCGTTATTTCTTAGAAGATTGTCAACCCCTCTCAATGACAGTGCTTTTCCACAGTCTGTGCCTAGGACTACTTGAATAGGAAACAAACCATAGAGACAAAACTGAAAACTCCTTTATTTTGTCAAGTTTCAAAGAGCTACTACAAACCATGTTGGATTTAGTGTTCCAAAATCATGTATCTATATAGGAGAGAACAGAGTGAAACCTAAATATAAAAACTGCTACTGTAGACGAACGCTTCAACCTAGAAGAACAAAATTTGGTGAGCCAAGTGGGATTTGTGTACTGATCATTACCTCCAAGTATCATCAACATTGGGTGAAAAAATATTTGCTGGTATTTCGGAAACTCGTTATTTCTTAGAAGCTTGGCAAACCCTCTCAATGAAAATGCTTTTCCACCATCAGTGCCTAGAGCTAATTGAAGAGGAAACAAACCATAGAGACAAAACTGAGAACTCCTTTCTTCTGTCAAGTTTCAGAGAGCTACTACAAACCATGTTGGATTCAGAGTTCCAAATTCATCTATCTATATAGTAGGCACCAGAGTGAAACCTAAATATAAAAACTCTACTGTAGACGAACGCTTCAACCTAGAAGAACAAAAGTTGGTGAGCCAAGTGGGATTTGTGTACCGATCTTCACCACCAAGTATCATCAAGATTGGGTGAAAAAATATTTGCTGGTAATTCGGAAACTCGTTATTTCTTAGAAGCTTGGCAACCCCTCTCAATAAAAGTGCTTTTCCACAGTCTCTGCTTAGGGCTACTTGAAGCGGAAACAAATAATAGAGACAAAACTGAGAACTCATTTATTTTGTCAAGTTTCAAAGAGCTACTACAAACCTTGTTGGATTTAGAGTTCCAAATTCATCTATCTATATAGGAGAGAACAGAGTAAAACCTAAAAATAAAAACTGCTACTGTAGACGAACGCTTCAACCTAGAAGAACAAAATTTGGTGAGCCAAGTGGGATTTGTGTACTTTTCATTACCACCAAGTATCATCAACATTGGGTGAAAAAATATTTGCTGGTATTTCGGAAACTCGTTATGTTTTAGAAGCTTGGCAACCCCTCTCAATAAAATTGCTTTTCCACAGTCTCTGCTTAGGGCTACTTGAAGTGGAAACAAAGTATAGAGACAAAACTGAGAACTCATTTATTTTGTCAAGTTTCAAAGAGCTACTACAAACCTTGTTGGATTTAGAGTTCCAAATTCATCTATCTATATAGGAGAGAACAGAGTAAAACCTAAAAATAAAAACTGCTACTGTAGACGAATGCTTCAACCTAGAAGAACAAAATTTGGTGAGCCAAGTGGGATTTGTGTACTTGTCATTACCACCAAGTATCATCAACATTGGGTGAAAAAATATTTGCTAGTATTTCGGAAACTCGTTATTTCTTAGAAGCTTGGCAAACCCACTCAATGAAAGTGCTTTTCCACAGTCTGTGCCTAGGGCTACTTGAAGATCAAACAAACCGTAGAGGCAAAACTGAGAACTCCTTTATTTTGTCAAGTTTCAAAGAGCTACTACAAACCATGTTGGATTTAGAGTTCCAAATTCATCTATCTATATAGGAGAGAACAGAGTGAAACCTAAAAATATATACTGCTATTGTAAACGAACGCTTCAACTTAGAAGAACAAAATTTGGTGAGCGAAGAGGGATTTGTGTACCTGTGGTTACCACCATGTATCATGAAGATTGGGCGAAAAAATATTTGCTGGTATTTCGGAAACTCGTAATTTCTTGGAAGATTGGCAACCCCTCTCAATGAAAGTGCTTTTCCACAGTATCTGCTTAGGGCTACTGAAGCGAAAACAAATCATAGAGACAAAACTGAGAACTCCTTTATTTTGTCAAGTTTCAAAGAGCTACTACAAACCATGTTGGATTTATAGTTCCAAATTCATATTTCTGTATAGGAGAGAACAGATGAAACGAAAAAATAAAAACTGCTATTGTAAAAGAACGCTTCAACTTAGAAGAACAGAATTTGGTGAGCCAAGTGGGATTTGTGTACTGTCATTACCACCACGTTTCATCAAGATTGGCTGAAAAAATGTTTGCTGGTATTTCGGAAACTCGTAATTTCTTGGAAGCTTGACAACCACTCTCAATGAAAGCTTTTCCACCGTCTGTGCCTAGGGCTACTTGAAGCGGAAACAAATAATAGAGACAAAAGTGAGAACTCATTTATTTTGTCAAGTTTCAAAGAGCTACTACAAACCTTGTTAGATTTAGAGTTCCAAATTCATCTATCTGTATAGGAGAAAACAGAGTAAAACCTAAAAATAAAAACTGCTTCTGTAGACGAATGCATCAACCTAGAAGAACAAAATTTGGTGAGCCAAGTGGGATTTGTGTACTGTCATTACCACCACGTTTCATCAAGATTGGGTGAAAAAATGTTTGCTGGTATATCGGAAACTCGTAAATTTTTGGAAGCTTGGCAACCCCTCTCAATGAAAGTGCTTTTCCACCGTCTGTGCCTAGGGCTAATTGAAGAGGAAACAAACCATAGAGAGAAAACTGAGAACTCCTTTATTTTGTCAAGTTTCAAAGAGCTACTTCAAACCATGTTGGATTTAGAGTTCCAAATACATCTATGTCTTTTGGAGAGAACAGAGTGAAACCTAAATATAATAACTGCTAATGTAGACGAACGATTCAACCTAGAAGAACAAAATTTGGTGAGCCCAGTGGGATTTGTGTACTGATCATTTCCACCAAGTATCATCAAGATTGGGTGAAAAAATATTTCCTGGTATTTCGGAAACTCGTTATTTCATATAAGCTTGGCAACCCCTTTCACTGAAAGTGCTTTTCCACAGTCTCTGCCTAGGGCTACTTGAAGAGGAAACAAACCATAGGGACAAAATTGAGAACTCCTTTTTTTTGCCAAGTTTCAAAGAGCTACTACAAACCATATTGGAATTATAGTTCCAAATTCATCTCTCTATATAGGAGAGAACAGAGTGAAACCTAAATATAAAAACTGCTACTGTAGACGAACGCTTCAACCTAGAAGAACAAAATTTGGTGAGGCAAGCGAGATTTGTGTACTTGTCATTACCACCAAGTATCATCAACATTGGGTGAAAAAATATTTCCTGGTATATCGGAAACTCGTTATTTCATATAAGCTTGGCAACCCCTTTCACTGAAAGTGCTTTTCCACAGTCTCTGCCTAGGGCTACTTGAAGAGGAAACAAACCATAGAGACAAAACTGAGAACTCCTTTCTTTTTGCCAAGTTTCAAAGAGCTACTACAAACCATATTGGAATTATAGTTCCAAATTCATCTCTCTATATAGGAGAGAACAGAGTGAAACCTAAATATAAAAACTGCTAATGTAGACGAACGCTTCAACCTAGAAGAACAAAATTTGGTGAGCCCAGTGGGATTTGTGTACTGATCATTTCCACCAAGTATCATCAACATTGGGTGAAAAAATATTTGCTGGTATTTCGGAAACTTGTTATTTCTTAGACGCTTGGCAACCCCTCTCAATGAAAGTGCTTTTCCACAGTCTGTGCCTAGGGCTACTTGAAGAGGAAACAAACCATAGAGACAAAACTGAGAACTCCTTTATTTTGTCAAGTTTCAAAGAGCTATGACACACCATGCTGGATTTAGAGTTCCAAATTCATCTCTCTATATAGGAGAGAACAGAGTGAAACCTAAATATAAAAACTGCTCCTGTAGACGAATGCTTCAAACTAAAAGAACAAAATTTGGTGAGCCAAGTGGGATTTGTGTACCGATTTTCACTAACAAGTATCATCAAGATTGGGTGAAAAAATATTTGCTTGTATTTCGGAAACTCGTTATTTCTTAGAAGCTTGGAAACCACTCTCAATAAAAGTGCTTTTCCACAGTCTCTGCTTAGGGCTACTTGAAGCGGAAACAAATAATAGAGACAAAAGTGAGAACTCATTTATTTTGTCAAGTTTCAAAGAGCTACTACAAACCTTGTTGGATTTAGAGTTCCAAATTCATCTATCTGTATAGGAGAAAACAGAGTAAAACCTAAAAATAAAAACTGCTTCTGTAGACGAATGCATCAACCTAGAAGAACAAAATTTGGTGAGCCAAGTGGGATTTGTGTACTTTAATTCCACCACGTTTCATCAAGATTGGGTGAAAAAATGTTTGCTGGTATATCGGAAACTTGTAATTTTTTGGAAGCTTGGCAACCCCTCTCAATGAAAGTGCTTTTCCACCGTCTGTGCCTAGGGCTAATTGAAGAGGAAACAAACCATAGAGAGAAAACTGAGAACTCCTTTATTTTGTCAAGTTTCAAAGAGCTACTTCAAACCATGTTGGATTTAGAGTTCCAAATACATCTATGTCTTTTGGAGAGAACAGAGTGAAACCTAAATATAATAACTGCTAATGTAGACGAACGATTCAACCTAGAAGAACAAAAGTTGGTGAGCCAAGTGGGATTTGTGTACTGATCATTTCCACCAAGTATCATCAAGATTGGGTGAAAAAATATTTCCTGGTATCTCGGAAACTCGTTATTTCATATAAGCTTGGCAACCCCTCTCAATGAAAGTGCTTTTCCACAGTCTGTGCCTAGGACTACTTGAAGAGGAAACAAACCATAGAGACAAAACTGAGAACTCCTTTATTTTGTCAAGTTTCAAAGAGCTACTACAAACCTTGTTGGATTTAGAGTTCCAAATTCATCTATCTATATAGGAGAGAACAGAGTAAAACCTAAAAATAAAAACTGCTACTGTAGACGAACGCTTCAACCTAGAAGAACAAAATTTGGTGAGCCAAGTGGGATTTGTGTACTTTTCATTACCACCAAGTATCATCAACATTGGGTGAAAAAATATTTGCTGGTATTTCGGAAACTCGTTATGTTTTAGAAGCTTGGCAACCCCTCTCAATAAAAGTGCTTTTCCACAGTCTCTGCTTAGGGCTACTTGAAGCGGAAACAAAGTATAGAGACAAAACTGAGAACTCATTTATTTTGTCAAGTTTCAAAGAGCTACTACAAACCTTGTTGGATTTAGAGTTCCAAATTCATCTATCTATATAGGAGAGAACAGAGTAAAACCTAAAAATAAAAACTGCTACTGTAGACGAATGCTTCAACCTAGAAGAACAAAATTTGGTGAGCCAAGTGGGATTTGTGTACTTGTCATTACCACCAAGTATCATCAACATTGGGTGAAAAAATATTTGCTAGTATTTCGGAAACTCGTTATTTCTTAGAAGCTTGGCAAACCCACTCAATGAAAGTGCTTTTCCACAGTCTGTGCCTAGGGCTACTTGAAGATCAAACAAACCATAGAGGCAAAACTGAGAACTCCTTTCTTTTGTCAAGTTTCAAAGAGCTACTACAAACCATGTTGGATTTAGAGTTCCAAATTCATCTATCTATATAGGAGAGAACAGAGTGAAACCTAAATATAAAAACTGCTACTGTAGACGAACGCTTCAACCTAGAAGAACAAAATTTGGTGAGCCAAGTGGGATTTGTGTACTTTTCATTACCACCAAGTATCATCAACATTGGGTGAAAAAATATTTGCTGTTATTTCGGAAACTCGTTATGTTTTAGAAGCTTGGCAACCCCTCTCAATAAAAGTGCTTTTCCACAGTCTCTGCTTAGGGCTACTTGAAGCGGAAACAAAGTATAGAGACAAAACTGAGAACTCATTTATTTTGTCAAGTTTCAAAGAGCTACTACAAACCTTGTTGGATTTAGAGTTCCAAATTCATCTATCTATATAGGAGAGAACAGAGTGAAACCTAAAAATATATACTGCTATTGTAAACGAACGCTTCAACTTAGAAGAACAAAATTTGGTGAGCGAAGAGGGATTTGTGTACCTGTGGTTACCACCATGTATCATGAAGATTGGGCGAAAAAATATTTGCTGGTATTTCGGAAACTCGTAATTTCTTGGAAGCTTGACAACCCCTCTCAATGAAAGTGCTTTTCCACCGTCTGTGCCTAGGGCTACTTGAAGAGGAAACACCATAGAGAGAAAACTGAGAACTCCTTTATTTTGTCAAGTTTCAAAGAGCTACTTCAAACCATGTTGGATTTAGAGTTCCAAATACATCTATGTATTTAGCAGAGAACAAAGTGAAACCTAAATATAATAACTGCTAATGTAGACGAACGCTTCAACCTAGAAGAACAAAATTTGGTGAGCCCAGTGGGATTTGTGTACTGATCATTTCCACCACGTATCATCAAGATTTGGTGAAAAAATATTTCCTGGTATATCGGAAACTCGTTATTTCATATAAGCTTGGCAACCCCTTTCACTGAAAGTGATTTTCCACAGTCTCTGCCTAGGGCTACTTGAAGAGGAAACAAACCATAGAGACAAAACTGAGAACTCCTTTCTTTTTGCCAAGTTTCAAAGAGCTACTACAAACCATATTGGAATTATAGTTCCAAATTCATCTCTCTATATAGGATAGAACAGAGTGAAACCTAAATATAAAAACTGCTAATGTAGACGAACGCTTCAACCTAGAAGAACAAAATTTGGTGAGCCAAGTGGGATTTGTGTACTGATCATTACCACCAAGTATCATCAACATTGGGTGAAAAAATGTTTGCTGGTATTTCGGAAACTTGTTATTTCTTAGACGCTTGGCAACCGCTCTCAATGAAAGTGCTTTTCCACAGTCTGTGCCTAGGGCTACTTGAAGAGGAAACAAACCATGGAGACAAAACTGAGAACTCCTTTATTTTGTCAAGTTTCAAAGAGCTATTACACACCATGCTGGATTTAGAGTTCCAAATTCATCTCTCTATATAGGAGAGAACAGAGTGAAACCTAAATATAAAAACTGCTCCTGTAGACGAATGCTTCAAACTAAAAGAACAAAATTTGGTGAGCCAAGTGGGATTTGTGTACCGATTTTCACTAACAAGTATCATCAAGATTGGGTGAAAAAATATTTGCTGGTATTTCGGAAACTCGTTATTTCTTAGAAGCTTGGCAACCCCTCTCAATAAAAGTGCTTTTCCACAGTCTCTGCTTAGGGCTACTTGAAGCGGAAACAAATAATAGAGACAAAAGTGAGAACTCATTTATTTTGTCAAGTTTCAAAGAGCTACTACAAACCTTGTTTGATTTAGAGTTCCAAATTCATCTATCTGTATAGGAGAAAACAGAGTAAAACCTAAAAATAAAAACTGCTTCTGTAGACGAATGCATCAACCTAGAAGAACAAAATTTGGTGAGCCAAGTGGGATTTGTGTACTGTCATTACCACCACGTTTCATCAAGATTGGCTGAAAAAATGTTTGCTGGTATATCGGAAACTCGTAAATTTTTGGAAGCTTGGCAACCCCTCTCAATGAAAGTGCTTTTCCACCGTCTGTGCCTAGGGCTAATTGAAGAGGAAACAAACCATAGAGAGAAAACTGAGAACTCCTTTATTTTGTCAAGTTTCAAAGAGCTACTTCAAACCATGTTGGATTTAGAGTTCCAAATACATCTATGTCTTTTGGAGAGAACAGAGTGAAACCTAAATATAATAACTGCTAATGTAGACGAACGATTCAACCTAGAAGAACAAAATTTGGTGAGCCCAGTGGGATTTGTGTACTGATCATTTCCACCAAGTATCATCAAGATTGGGTGAAAAAATATTTCCTGGTATTTCGGAAACTCGTTATTTCATATAAGCTTGGCAACCCCTTTCACTGAAAGTGCTTTTCCACAGTCTCTGCCTAGGGCTACTTGAAGAGGAAACAAACCATAGAGACAAAATTGAGAACTCCTTTTTTTTGCCAAGTTTCAAAGAGCTACTACAAACCATATTGGAATTATAGTTCCAAATTCATCTCTCTATATAGGAGAGAACAGAGTGAAACCTAAATATAAAAACTGCTACTGTAGACGAACGCTTCAACCTAGAAGAACAAAATTTGGTGAGGCAAGCGAGATTTGTGTACTTGTCATTACCACCAAGTATCATCAACATTGGGTGAAAAAATATTTGCTGGTATTTCGGAAACTCGGTATTTCTTAGAAGCTTGGCAACCCCTCTCAATGAAAGTGCTTATCCACAGTCTGTGCCTAGGGCTACTTGAAGAGGAAACAAACCATAGAGACAAAACTGAGAATTCCTTGGTTTTTTCAAGTTTGAAAGAACTACTACAATCCATGTTGGTTTTAGATTTCCAAATTCATCTCTATATAGGAGAGAAGAGTGAAACCTAAATATATAAACTGTTACTGTAGACGAACGCTTCAACCTAGAAGAACAGAATTTGGTGAGCCAAGTGGGATTTGTGTACTGATCATTACCACCAAGTATCATCAACATTGGGTGAAAAAATATTTTCTGGTATTTCGGAAAATCGTTATTTCTTAAACGCTTGGCAACCCCTCTCAATGAAAGTGCTTTTCCACAGTCTGTGCCTAGGACTACTTGAAGAGGAAACAAACCATAGAGACAAAACTGAGAACTCCTTTATTTTGTCAAGTTTCAAAGAGCGACTACAAACCATGTTGGATTTAGAGTTCCAAAATCATCTCTCTATATCGCAGAGAAAAGAGTGAAACCTAAATATAAAAACTGCTACTGTAGACGAACGCTTCAACCTAGAAGAACAAAATTTGGTGAGCCAAGTGGGATTTGTGTACTGATCATTACCACCAAGTATCATCAACATTGGGTGAAAAAATATTTGCTGGTATTTCGGAAACTCTTTATTTCTTAGAATCTTGGCAAACCCTCTCAATGAAAATGCTTTTTTAACGTCGGTGCCTAGGGCTAATTGAAGAGGAAACAAACCATAGAGACAAAACTGAGAACTCCTTGCTTTTGTCAAGTTTCATTGAGCTACTACAAACCATGTTGGATTCAGAGTTCCAAATTCATCTATCTATATAGTAGGGACCAGAGTGAAACCTAAATATAAAAACTGCTACTGTAGACGAACGCTTCAACCTAGAAGAACAAAATTTGGTGAGCCAAGTGGGATTTGTGTACCGATTTTCACTACCAAGTATCATCAAGATTGGGTGAAAAAATATTTGCTGGTATTTCGGAAACTCGTTATTTCTTAGAAGCTTGGCAACCCCTCTCAATAAAAGTGCTTTTCCACAGTCTCTGCTTAGGGCTACTTGAAGCGGAAACAAATAATAGAGACAAAAGTGAGAACTCATTTATTTTGTCAAGTTTCAAAGAGCTACTACAAACCTTGTTGGATTTAGAGTTCCAAATTCATCTATCTGTATAGGAGAAAACAGAGTAAAACCTAAAAATAAAAACTGCTTCTGTAGACGAATGCATCAACCTAGAAGAACAAAATTTGGTGAGCCAAGTGGGATTTGTGTACTTTAATTCCACCACGTTTCATCAAGATTGGGTGAAAAAATGTTTGCTGGTATATCGGAAACTTGTAATTTTTTGGATGCTTGGCAACCCCTCTCAATGAAAGTGCTTTTCCACCGTCTGTGCCTAGGGCTAATTGAAGAGGAAACAAACCATAGAGAGAAAACTGAGAACTCCTTTATTTTGTCAAGTTTCAAAGAGCTACTTCAAACCATGTTGGATTTAGAGTTCCAAATACATCTATGTCTTTTGGAGAGAACAGAGTGAAACCTAAATATAATAACTGCTAATGTAGACGAACGATTCAACCTAGAAGAACAAAATTTGGTGAGCCAAGTGGGATTTGTGTACTGATCATTTCCACCAAGTATCATCAAGATTGGGTGAAAAAATATTTCCTGGTATTTCGGAAACTCGTTATTTCATATAAGCTTGGCAACCCCTCTCAATGAAAGTGCTTTTCCACAGTCTGTGCCTAGGACTACTTGAAGAGGAAACAAACCATAGAGACAAAACTGAGAACTCCTTTATTTTGTCAAGTTTCAAAGAGCTACTACAAACCTTGTTGGATTTAGAGTTCCAAATTCATATATCTATATAGGAGAGAACAGAGTAAAACCTAAAAATAAAAACTGCTACTGTAGACGAACGCTTCAACCTAGAAGAACAAAATTTGGTGAGCCAAGTGGGATTTGTGTACTTTTCATTACCACCAAGTATCATCAACATTGGGTGAAAAAATATTTGCTGGTATTTCGGAAACTCGTTATGTTTTAGAAGCTTGGCAACCCCTCTCAATAAAAGTGCTTTTCCACAGTCTCTGCTTAGGGCTACTTGAAGCGGAAACAAAGTATAGAGACAAAACAGAGAACTCATTTATTTTGTCAAGTTTCAAAGAGCTACTACAAACCTTGTTGGATTTAGAGTTCCAAATTCATCTATCTATATAGGAGAGAACAGAGTAAAACCTAAAAATAAAAACTGCTACTGTAGACGAATGCTTCAACCTAGAAGAACAAAATTTGGTGAGCCAAGTGGGATTTGTGTACTTGTCATTACCACCAAGTATCATCAACATTGGGTGAAAAAATATTTGCTAGTATTTCGGAAACTCGTTATTTCTTAGAAGCTTGGCAAACCCACTCAATGAAAGTGCTTTTCCACAGTCTTTGCCTAGGGCTATTTGAAGATCAAACAAACCATAGAGGCAAAACTGAGAACTCCTTTATTTTGTCAAGTTTCAAAGAGCTACTACAAACCATGTTGGATTTAGAGTTCCAAATTCATCTATCTATATAGGAGAGAACAGAGTGAAACCTAAAAATATATACTGCTATTGTAAACGAACGCTTCAACTTAGAAGAACAAAATTTGGTGAGCGAAGAGGGATATGTGTACCTGTGGTTACCACCATGTATCATGAAGATTGGGCGAAAAAATATTTGCTGGTATTTCGGAAACTCGTAATTTCTTGGAAGCTTGGCAACCCCTCTCAATGAAAGTGCTTTTCCACAGTATCTGCTTAGGGCTACTGAAGCGAAAACAAATAATAGAGACAAAACAGAGAACTCCTTTATTTTGTCAAGTTTCAAAGAGCTACTACAAACCATGTTGGATTTAGAGTTCCAAATTCATATTTCTGTATAGGAGAGAACAGAGTGAAACGAAAAAATAAAAACTTCTACTGTAAAAGAACGCTTCAAGTTAGAAGAACAGAATTTGGTGAGCCAAGTGGGATTTGTGTACTGTCATTACCACCACGTTTCATCAAGATTGGCTGAAAAAATGTTTGCTGGTATTTCGGAAACTCGTAATTTCTTGGAAGCTTGACAACCCCTCTCAATGAAAGTGCTTTTCCACAGTCTGTGCCTAGGGCTACTTGAAGAGGAAACAAACCATGGAGACAAAACTGAGAACTCCTTTATTTTGGGAAGTATCAAAGAGCTACTACAAACCATGTTGGATTTAGAGTTCCAAATACATCTATGTATTTAGCAGAGAACAAAGTGAAAACTAAATATAATAACTGCTAATGTAGACGAACGCTTCAACCTAGAAGAACAAAATTTGGTGAGCCCAGTGGGATTTGTGTACTGATCATTTCCACCACGTATCATCAAGATTTGGTGAAAAAATATTTCCTGGTATATCGAAAACTCGTTATTTCATATAAGCTTGGCAACCCCTTTCACTGAAAGTGCTTTTCCACAGTCTCTGCCTAGGGCTACTTGAAGAGGAAACAAACCATAGAGACAAAACTGAGAACTCCTTTCTTTTTGCCAAGTTTCAAAGAGCTACTACAAGCCATATTGGAATTATAGTTCCAAATTCATCTCTCTATATATAAGAGAACAGAGTGAAACCTAAATATAAAAACTGCTAATGTAGACGAACGCTTCAACCTAGAAGAACAAAATTTGGTGAGCCAAGTGGGATTTGTGTACTGATCATTACCACCAAGTATCATCAACATTGGGTGAAAAAATATTTGCTGGTATTTCGGAAACTTGTTATTTCTTAGACGCTTGGCAAACCCTCTCAATGAAAGTGCTTTTCCACAGTCTGTGCCTAGGGCTACTTGAAGAGGAAACAAACCATAGAGACAAAACTGAGAACTCCTTTATTTTGTCAAGTTTCAAAGAGCTATTACACACCATGCTGGATTTAGAGTTCCAAATTCATCTCTCTATATCGGAGAGAACAGAGTGAAACCTAAATATAAAAACTGCTCAGTAGACGAATGCTTCAAACTAAAAGAACAAAATTTGGTGAGCCAAGTGGGATTTGTGTACTGATCATTTCCACCAAGTGTCATCAAGATAGCGTGAAAAAATATTTGCTGGTATTTCGGAAACTCGTTATTTCTTAGAAGCATGGAAACCCCTCTCAATGAAAGTGCTTTTCCACCGTCTGTGCCTTGGGCTACTTGAAGAGGAAACAAACCATAGAGACAAAACTGAGAACTCCTTTATTTTCCCAAGTTTCAAAGAGCTACTATAAACCATTTTGGATTTAGAGTTCCAAATTCATCTCTCTATATCGCAGAGAAAAGAGTGAAACCTAAATATAAAAACTGCTACTGTAGACGAACGCTTCAACCTAGAAGAACAAAATTTGGTGAGCCAAGTGGGATTTGTGTACCGATTTTCATCACCAAGTTTCATCAAGATTGGGTGAAAAAATATTTGCTGGTATTTCGGAAACTCGTTATTTCTTAGAAGCTTGGCAACCCCTCTCAATAAAAGTGCTTTTCCACAGTCTCTGCTTAGGGCTACTTGAAGCGGAAACAAATAATAGAGACAAAAGTGAGAACTCATTTATTTTGTCAAGTTTCAAAGAGCTACTACAAACCTTGTTGGATTTAGAGTTCCAAATTCATCTATCTGTATAGGAGAAAACAGAGTAAAAATAAAAATAAAAACTGCTTCTGTAGACGAATGCATCAACCTAGAAGAACAAAATTTGGTGAGCCAAGTGGGATTTGTGTACTGTCATTATCACCACGTTTCATCAAGATTGGGTGAAAAAATGTTTGCTGGTATATCGGAAACTCGTAATTTTTTGGAAGCTTGGCAACCACTCTCAATGAAAGTGCTCTTCCACCGTCTGGGCCTAGGGCTAATTGAAGAGGAAACAAACCATAGAGAGAAAACTGAGAACTCCTTTATTTTGTCAAGTTTCAAAGAGCTACTTCAAACCATGTTGGATTTAGAGTTCCAAATACATCTATGTATTTTGGAGAGAACAGAGTGAAACCTAAATATAATAACTGCTAATGTAGACGAACGATTCAACCTAGAAGAACAAAATTTGGTGAGCCCAGTGGGATTTGTGTACTGATCATTTCCACCAAGTATCATCAACATTGGGTGAAAAAATATTTGCTGGTATTTCGGAAACTCTTTATTTCTTAGAATCTTGGCAAACCCTCTCAATGAAAATGCTTTTCCAACGTCCGTGCCTAGGACTAATTGAAGAGGAAACAAACCATAGAGACAAAACTGAGAACTCCTTTCTTTTGTCAAGTTTCAGAGAGCTACTACAAACCATGTTGGATTCAGAGTTCCAAATTCATACATCTATATAGTAGGGACCAGAGTGAAACCTAAATATAAAAACTGCTACTGTAGACGAACGCTTCAACCTAGAAGAACAAAATTTGGTGAGCCAAGTGGGATTTGTGTACCGATCTTAACCACCAAGTATCATCAGATTGGGTGAAAAAATATTTGCTGGTAATTCGGAAACAGGTTATTTCTTAGAAGCTTGGCAACCCCTCTCAATAAAAGTACTTTTCCACAGTCTCTGCTTAGGGCTACTTGAAGCGGAAACAAATAATAGAGGCAAAACTGAGAACTCATTTATTTTGTCAAGTTTCAAAGAGCTACTACAAACCTTGTTGGATTTAGAGTTCCAAATTCATCTATCTATATAGGAGAGAACAGAGTAAAACCTAAAAATGAAAACTGCTACTGTAGACGAATGCTTCAACCTAGAAGAACAAAATTTGGTGAGCCAAGTGGGATTTGTGTACTTGTCATTTCCACCAAGTATCATCAACATTGGGTGAAAAAATATTTGCTGGTATATCGGAAAATCGTTATTTCTTAGAAGCTTGGCAACCCCTCTCAAGAAAAGTGCTTTTCCACAGTCTCTGCTTAGGTCTACTTGAAGCGGAAACAAATAATAGAGACAAAACTGAGAACTCATTTATTTTGTCAAGTTTCAAAGAGCTACTACAAACCTTGTTGGATTTAGAGTTCCAAATTATCTATCTATATAGGAGAGAACAGAGTAAAACCTAAAAATAAAAACAGCTACTGTACACGAATGCTTCAACCTAGAAGAACAAAATTTGGTGAGCCAAGTGGGATTTGTGTACTTGTCATTACCACCAAGTATCATCAACATTGGGTGAAAAAATATTTGCTGGTATTTCGGAAACCTGTTATTTCTTAGAAGCTTGGAAACCCCTCTCAATGAAAGTGCTTTTCAACCTTCTGTGCCTTGGGCTACATGAAGAGGAAACAAACCATAGAGACAAAACTGAGAACCCCTTTATTTTGTCAAGTTTCAAAGAGCTACTACAAACCATGTTGGATTTAGAGTTCCAAATTCATCTATCTATATCGCAGAGAAAAGAGTGAAACCTAAATATAAAAACTGCTATTGTAGACGAACGCTTCAACCTAGAAGAACAAAATTTGGTGAGCCAAGTGGGATTTGTGTACCGATCTTCACCACCAAGTATCATCAAGATTGGGTGAAAAAATATTTGCTGGTATTTCGGAAACTCGTTATTTCTTAGAAGCTTGGCAACCCCTCTCAATAAAAGTGCTTTTCCACAGTCTCTGCTTAGGGCTACTTGAAGCGGAAACAAATGATAGAGACAAAACTGAGAACTAATTTATTTTGTCAAGTTTCAAAGAGCTACTACAAACCTTGTTGGATTTAGAGTTCCAAATTCATCTATCTGTATAGGAGAGAACAGAGTGAAACCTAAAAATAAAAACTGCTACTGTAGATGAATGCTTCAACCTAGAAGAACAAAATTTGGTGAGCCAAGTGGGTTGTGTACTGTCATTACCACCACGTTTCATCAAGATTGGGTGAAAAAATGTTTGCTGGTATTTCGGAAACTCGTAATTTCTTGGAAGCTTGGCAACCCCTCTCAATGAAAGTGCTTTTCCACCGTCTGTGCCTAGGGCTAATTGAAGAGGAAACAAACCATAGAGAGAAAACTGAGAACTCCTTTATTTTGTCAAGTTTCAAAGAGCTACTTCAAAACATGTTGGATTTAGAGTTCCAAATATATCTATGTATTTAGGAGAGAACAGAGTGAAACCTAAATATAATAACTGCTAATGTAGACGAACGCTTCAACCTAGAAGAACAAAATTTGGTGAGCCAAGTGGGATTTGTGTACTGATCATTTCCACCAAGTATCATCAAGATTGGGTGAAAAAATATTTCCTGGTATTTCGGAAACTCGTTATTTCATATAAGCTTGGCAACCCCTTTCACTGAAAGTGCTTTTCCACAGTCTCTGCCTAGGGCTACTTGAAGAGGAAACAAAGTATAGAGACAAAACTGAGATCTCCTTTTTTTTTGCCAAGTTTCAAAGAGCTACTACAAACCATATTGGAATTATAGTTCCAAATTCATCTCTCTATATAGGAGAGAACAGAGTGAAACCTAAATATAAAAACTGATACTGTAGAAGAACGCTTCAACCTAGAACAACAAAATTTGGCAAGTCAGCGAGATTTGTGTACTTTTCATTACCACCAAGTATCATCAACATTGGGTGAAAAAATATTTGCTGGTATTTCAGAAACTCGTTATTTCTTAGAAGCTTGGCAACCCCTCTAAATGAAAGTGCTTTTCCACAGTCTGTGCCTAGGGCTACTTGAAGAGGAAACAAACCATAGAGACAAAACTGAGTATTCCTTTGTTTTTTCAAGTTTGAAAGAGCTACTACAAACCATGTTGGTTTTAAATTTCCAAATTCATCTTTCTATAGGAGAGAACAGAGTGAAACCTAAATATATAAACTGCTACTGTAGAGGAACGTTTCAACCTAGAAGAATAGAATTTGGTGAGCCAAGTGGGATTTGTGTACTGATCATTACCACCAAGTATCATCAACATTGGGTGAAAAAATATTTGCTGGTATTTCGGAAACTCGTTATTTCTTAGACGCTTGGCAACCCCTCTCACTGAAAGTGCTTTTCCACAGTCTGTGCCTAGGACTACTTGAAGAGGAAACAAACCATAGAGACAAAACTAAGAACTCTTTTATTTTGTCAAGTTTCAAAAAGCTACTACAAACCATGTTGGATTTAGAGTTCCAAATTCATCTATCTATATAGGAGAGAACAGAGTGGAACCTAAATATAAAAACTGCTACTGTAGACGAAAGCTTCAACCTAGAAGAACAAAATTTGGTGAGCCAAGTGGGATTTGTGTACCGATCTTCACCACCAAGTATCATCAAGATTGGGTGAAAAAATATTTGCTGGTAATTCGGAAACTCGTTATTTCTTAGAAGCTTGGCAACCCCTCTCAATGAAAGTGCTTTTCCACAGTCTCTGCTTAGGGCTACTTGAAGCGGAAGCAAATCATCGAGACAAAAATGAGAACTCCTTTATTTTGTCAAGTTTCAAAGAGCTACTACAAACCATGTTGGATTTAGAGTTGCAAATTCATCTATCTATACAGGAGAGAACAGAGAAAAACCTAAAAATATAAACTGCTACTGTAGACGAATGCTTCAACATAGAAGAACAAAATTTGGTGAGCCAAGTGGGATTTATGGTCTTGTCATTACCACCACGTATCATCAAGATTGGGTGAAAAAATATTTGCTGGTATTTCGGAATCTCGTAATTTCTTGGAAGCTTGGCAACCCCTCTCAATGAAACTGCTTTTCCACAGTCTCTGCTTAGGGCTACTTGAAGCGGAAAAAAATCATAGAGACAAAACTGAGAACTCCTTTATTTTGTCAAGTTTCAAAGAGCTACTACAAACCATGTTGGATTTTGAGTTCCAAATTCATCTATCTATATAGCAGAGAACAGAGTGAAACCTAAACATAAAAACTGCTACTGTAGACGAACGCTTCAAACTAGAAGAACAAAATATGGTGAGCCAAGTGGGATTTGTGTACCGATCATTACCACCAAGTATCATCAAGATTGGGTGAAAGAATATTTGCTGGTATTTCGGAAACTCATAATTTCTTGGAAGCTTGGCAACCCCTCTCAATGAAAGTGCTTTTCCACAGTCTGTTCCAAAGGGTACATGAAGAGGAACAAACCATGGAGACAAAACTGAGAACTCCTTTATTTTGTCAAGTTTCAAAGAGCTACTACAAACCATGTTGGATTTAGAGTTCCAAATTCATCTATCTATATAGGAGAGAACAGAGTGAAACCTAAAAAAAAAACTGCTACTGTTAACGAACGCTTAAACAGAGAAGAGCAATATTTGGTGAGCCAAGTGGGATTTGTGGACTTGTCATTATCACCACGTATCATCAAGATAGGGTGAGAAAATATTTGCTGGTATTTCGGAAACTCTTTATTTCTTAGAAGCTTGGCAACCCCTCTCAATGAAAGTTCTTTTCCAAAGTCTGTGCCTAGGGCTACGTGAAGAGGAAACAAAACATAGAGACAAAACAGAGAACTCCTTCTTTTTCTCAAGTTGCAAAGAGCCACTACAAACCATGTTGGATTTAGAGTTCCAAATTGATCTATCTATATAGCAGAGAACAGAGTGAAACCTAAACATAAAAACTGCTACTGTAGACGAACGCTTCAACCTAGAAGAACAAAATTTGGTTAGCCATGTGGGATTTGTGTACCGATCATTACACCAAGTATCATCAAGATTGGGTGAAAGAATATTTGCTGGTATTTCGGAAACTCGTAATTTCTTGGAAGCCTGGCAACCCCTCTCAAGGAAAGTGCTTTTCCACAGTCACTGCTTAGGGCTACTTGAAGCGGAAACAAATCAGAGAGACAAAACTGAGAACTCCTTTATTTTGTCAAGTTTCAAAGAGCTACTACAAACCATGTTGGATTTAGATTTCCAAATTCATCTATCTATACAGCAGAGAACAGAGTGAAACCTAAATATAAAAATTGCTACTGTAGACGAACGCTTCAACCTAGAAGAACAAAATTTGGTGAGTCATTGGGATTTGCGTACTGATCATCACCTCCAAGAATCATCAAGATTGGGTGAAAAAATATTCGCTGGTATTTCAGAAACTGGTTATTTCTTAGAAGCTTGGCTACCCCTCTCAATGAAAGTGCTTTTCCACAGTCACTGCTTAGGGCTACGTGAAGCGGAAACGAATCATTGAGACAAAACTGAGAACTCCTTTATTTGGTCAAGTTTCAAAGAGCTACTACAAACCATGTTGGATTTAGAGTTCCAAATTCATCTAACTATATATGAAAGAACAGAGTGAAACCTAATTATAAAAACTGCTAATGTAGACGAACGCTTCAAACTAGAAGAACAAAATTTGGTGAGCCAAGTGGAATTTGAGTACTGATCATTACCACCAAGTATCATCAAGATTGGGTGAAAAAATATTTGCTAGTATTTAGGAAACTCGGTATTTCTTAGAAGCTTGGCAACCCCTCTCAATGAAAGTGATTTTACACAGTCTGTGCCTAGGGCAACTTGAAGAGGAAACAAACCATAGAGACAAAAGTGGGAACACCATTTTTTTGTCAAGTTTCAAAGAGCTACTACAAACCATGTTGGATTTAGAGTTCCAAATTCATCTATCTATATAGGAGAGAACAGAGTGGAACCTAAATATAAAAACTGCTACTGTAAACGAACGCATCAATCTAGAAGAACAAAATTTGGTGAGTCAAGTGGGATTTGCGTACCGATCGTTACCACCAAGTATCAACAAGATTGGATGAAAAAATATTTGCTGGTATTTCGAAAACTCGTAATGTCCTGGAAGATTGGCAACCCCTCTCAATGAAAGTGCTTTTCCACAGTCTCTGCTTAGGGCTACTTGAAGCGGAAACAAATCATAGAGACAAAACTGAGCACTCCTTTATTTTGTCAAGTTTCAAAGAGCTACTACAAACAATATTGGATTTAGAGTTCCAAATTCATCTGTCTATATAGGAGAGAACAGAGTGAAACCTAAAAATAAAAACTGCTACTGTAGACGAACGCTTCAAACTAGAAGAACAAAATTTGGTGAGCCAAGTGGGATTTGTGTACCGATCATCACCACCAAGTATCATCAAGATTGGGTGAAAAAATATTTGCTGGTATTTCGGAAACTCGTTATTTCTTAGAAGCTTGGCAACCCCTCTCAATGAAAGTGCATTTCCATAGTCAGTGCCTAGGGCTACTTGAACAGGAAACAATCCATAGAGACAAAACTGAGAACTCCTTTATTTTGTCAAGTTTCAAAGAGCTACTACAAACCATGTTGGATTTAGAGTTCCAAATTCAACTATCTATAAAGGAGAGAACAGAGTGAAACCTAAAAATAAAAACTGCTACTGTAAATGAATGCTTCAACCTAGAAGAACAAAATGTGCTGAGCCAAATGGGATTTGTGTACTGATCATTACCAACAAGTATCATCAAGATTGGATGAAAAAATATTTGCTGGTATTTCAGAAAGTCCTTATTTCTTAGAAGCTTGGCAAGCCCTATCAATAAAAGTGTTTTTCCACAGTCTGTGCCTAGGGCTACTTGAAGAGGAAACAAAACATAGAGACAAAACTGAGAACTACTTTATTTTGTTTAGTTTCAAAGAGCTACTGCAACCCATGTTGGATTTAGAGTTCCAAATTCATCTATCTATATTGGAGAGAACAGAGGAAAACCTAAATATAAAAACTGCTACAGTAGACGAACGCCTCAACGTAGAAGAACAAAATTTGGTGAGCCAAGTGGGATTTTTGTACTGATCATTACCACCAAGTATCATCAAGATTCAGTGAAAAAATATTTGCTGGTATTTCGGAAACTCGTTATTTCTTAAAAGCTTGGCAACCCCTCTCAATGAAAGTGCTTTTCCACAGTCAGTGCCTAGGACTACTTGAAGAGGAAACAAAACATGGAGACAAAACTGAGAACTACTTTATTTTGTCAAGTTTCAAAGAGCTACTGCAAACCGTGTTGGATTTATAGTTCCAAATTCATCTATCTATATAGGAGAGCACAGAGGGAAACCTAAATATAAAAACTGCTAAGGTAGACGAACGCTTCAACCTAGAAGAACAAAATTTGGTGAGCCAAGTGGGATTTGTGTACTGATCATTACCACAAAGTATCATCAACATTGGGTGAAAAAATATTTGCTTGTATTATGGAAATTCGTTATTTCTTAGAAGCTTGGCAACCCCTCTCAATGAAAGAGCTTTTCCACCGTCTGTGCCTAGGGCTATTTGAAGAGGAAACAAACCATAGAGACAAAACTGAGAACTCCTTTATTTTGTCAAGTTTCAAAGAGCTACTACATACCATGTTGGATTTAGAGTTCCAAATTCATCTATCTATATAGCAGAGAACAGAGTGAAACCTAAATATAAAAACTTCTACAGTAGACGAACGCCTCAACCTAGAAGAACAGAATTTGGTGAGCCAAGTGGGATTTGTGTACTGATCATTACCACCAAGGATCATCAACATTGGGTGAAAAAATATTTGCTGGTATTTCAAAAACTCGTTATTTCTTAGAAGCTTGGCAACCCCTCTCAATGAAAGTGCTTTACCACCTTCTGTGCCTAGGACTACTTGAAGAGGAAACAAAACATGGAGAAAAAACTGAGAACTACTTTATTGTGTCAAGTTTCAAAGAGCTACTGCAAACCGTGTTGGATTTATAGTTCCAAATTCATCTATCTATATAGGAGAGCACAGAGGGAAACCTAAATATAAAAACTGCTAAGGTAGACGAACGCTTCAACATAGAAGAACAAAATTTGGTGAGCCAAGTGGGATTTGTGTACTGATCATTACCACCAAGTATCATCAACATTGGGTGAAAAAAGATTTGCTGGTATTTCGGAAACTCGTTATTTCTTAGAAGTTTGGCAACCTCTCTCAATGAAAGAGCTTTTCCACCGTCTGTGCCTAGGGCTACTTGAAGAGGAAACAAACCATAGAGACAAAACTGAGAACTCCTTTATTTTGTCAAGTTTCAAAGAGCTACTACATACCATGTTGGTTTTAGAGTTCCAAATTCATCTATCCATATAGCAGAGAACGGAGTGAAACCTAAATACAAAAACTTCTACAGTAGACGAACGCCTCAACCAAGAAGAACAAAATTTGGTGAGCCAAGTGGGATTTGTGTACTGATCATTACCACCAGAAATCATCAACATTGGGTGAAAAAATATTTGCTGGTATTTCAAAAACTCGTTATTTCTTAGAAGCTTGGCAACCCCTCTCAATGAAAGTGCTTTACCACCGTCTGTGCCTAGGGCTACTTGAAGAGGAAACAAACCATAGAGACAAAACTGAGAACTCCTTTATTTTGTCAAGTTTCAAGGAGCTACTACATACCATGTTGGATTTAGATTTCCAAATTCATCTATCTATATAGCAGAGAACAGATTGCAACCTAAATATAAAAACTTCAACTGTAGACGAACGCTTCAACCTAGAAGAACAAAATTTGGTGAGCCAAGTGGGAGTTGTGTACTGATCAGTACCACCACGTTTCATCAACCTTGGGTGAAAAAATATTTGCTGGTATTTCGGAAAGTCGTTATTTCTTGGAAGCATCGCAACCCCTTTCAATAAAAGTGCTTTTCCACAGTCTCTGCTTAGGGCTACATGAAGCGGAAACAAATCATAGAGACAAAACTGAGAACTCCTTTACTTTGTCAAGTTTCAAAGAGCTACTACAAACCATATTGGATTTAGAGTTCCAAAATCATCTATATATATAGGAGAGAACCGAGTGAAACCTAAATATACAAACTGCTACTGTAGACGAACGCTTCAACCGAGCAGAACAAAATTTGGTGAGCCTAGTGTGATTTGTGTACCTATCAATACCACCAAGATTCATGAATATTGGGTGAAAAAATATTTCCTGGTATTTCGGAAACTCGTAATTTCTTGGAAGCTTGGTAACCCCTCTCAATGAAAGTGCTTTTCCACAGTCTCTGCTTAGGGCTACTTGTAGCGGAAACAAATCATAGAGACAAAACTGAGCACTCCTTTATTGTGTCAAGTTTCAAAGAGCTACTACATACAGTATTGGATTTAGAGTTCCAAATTCATCTGTCTATATAGGAGAGAATATAGTGAAACCAAAAATAAAAACTGCTACTGTAGACCAACGCTTCAAGCTAGAAGAACAAAAGTTGGTGAGCCAAGTGGGATTTGTGTACCGATCATCACCACCAAGTATCATCAAGATTGGGTGAAAAAATATTTGCTGGTATTTCTGAAACTCGTTATTTCTTAGAAGCTTGGCAACCCCTCTCAATGAAAGTGCATTTCCACAGGCAGTGCCTAGGGCTACTTGAACAGGAAACAATCAAAGAGAGACAAAACTGAGAACTCCTTTATTTTGTCAAGTTTCAAAGAGATACTACAAACCATGTTGGATTTAGAGTTCCAAAGTCATCTGTCTCTATAGGAGAAAACAGAGTGAAACCTACATATAAAAACTGCTACTGTAAACGAACGCTTAAACCTAGAAGAACAAAATTTGGTGAGCCAAGTGGGATTTGTGTTCTGATTATTACCACCAAGTATCATAAAGATTTGGTGAAAAAATATTTGCCGGTATTTCGGAAACTCGTGATTTCTTAGAAGCTTGGCAACCCCTCTCAATGAAAGTGCTTTTCCACCGTTTGTGCCTAGGGCTACTTGAAGAGTAAACAAAATAGAAACAAAACTGAGAACTCCTTTATTTTTTTAAGTTTCAAAGAGCTACTACAAACCATGTTGGATTTAGAGTTCCAAATTCATCTATCTATATAGCACAGAATAGAGTGAAACCTAAATATAAAACTGCTACTGTAAACGAACGCTTCAACCTGGCATAACAAAATTTGGTGAGCCAAGTGGGATTTGTGTACTGATCATTACCACCAAGTATCATCAAGATTCGGTGAAAAAATATTTGCTGGTATTTCGGAAACTCGTTATTTCTTAGAAGCTTGGCAACCCCTCTCAATGAAAGTGCTTTTCCACAGTCAGTGCCTAGGACTACTTGAAGAGGAAACAAAACATGGAGACAAAACTGAGAACTACTTTATTTTGTCAAGTTTAAAAGAGCTACTACATACCATGTTGGATTTAGAGTTCCAAATTCATCTATCTATATAGCAGAGAATAGTGTGAAACCTAAATATAAAAACTTCTACAGTAGACGAACGCCTCAACCTAGAAGAACAAAATTTGGTGAGCCAAGTGGGATTTGTGTACGGATCATTACCACCAAGTATCATCAACATTGGGTGAAAAAATATTTGCTGGAATTTCAGAAAATCGTTATTTCTTAGAAGCTTGGCAACCCCTCTCAATGAAAGTGCTTTACCACCGTCTGTGCCTAGGGCTACTTGAAGAGGAAACAAATCATAGAGACAAAACTGAGAACTCCTTTATTTTGTCAAGTTTCAAAGAGCTACTACAAACCATGTTGGATTTAGAGTTCCAAATTCATCTATCTATATAGCAGAGAATAGAGTGAAAACTAATTATAAAAACTGCTACTGTAAACGAACGCTTTAACCTAGAAGAACAAAATTTAGTGAGCCAAGTGGGATTTGTGTACTGATCATTACCACCAAGTATCATCAAGATTCGGTGAAAAAATATTTGCTGGTATTTCGGAAACTCGTTATTTCTTAGAAGCTTGTCAACCCCTCTCAATGAAAGTGCTTTTCCACAGTCAGTGCCTAGGACTACTTGAAGAGGAACCAAACATGGAGACAAAACTGAGAACTCCTTTATTTTTTCAAGATTCAAAGAGCTATTGCAAACCAAGTTGGATTTAGAGTTCCAAATTCATCTATCTATATAGGAGAGAACAGAGTGAAACCTAAATATAAAAACTGCTACTGTAGAGGAACGCTTCAACCGAGCAGAACAAAATTTGGTGAGCCAAGTGGGATTTGTGTACCTGTCAATACCACCAAGTATCATGAATATTGGGTGAAAAAATTTTTCTTGGTATTTCGGAAACTCGTAGTTTCTTAGAAGCTTGGTAACCCCTCTCAATGAAAGTGCTTTTCCACAGTCTCTGCTTAGGGCTACTTGAAGCCTCTGCTTAGGGCTACTTGAAGCGGAAACAAATCATAGAGACAAAACTGAGCACTCCTTTATTTTGTCAACTTTCAAAGAGCTACTACAAACAATATTGGATTTAGTGTTCCAAATTCATCTGTCTATATAGGAGAGAACAGAGCGAAACCAAAAATAAAAACTGCTATTGTAGACGAATGCTTAAACCTAGAAGAACAAATTTGGTGAGCCAAGTGGGATTTGTGTACCGATCATCACCACCAAGTATCATCAAGATTGGGTGAAAAAATATTTGCTGGTATTTCCGAAACTCGTTATTTCTTAGAAGCTTGGCAACCCCTCTCAAAGAAAGTGATTTTCCACAGTCTGTGCCTAGGTCTACTGAAAGAGGAAACAAAACGTAGAGACAAAACTGAGAACTCCTTTATTTTGTCAAGTTTCAAAGAGCTACTACAAACCATGTTGGATTTAGAGATCCAAATTCATCTATCTATATAGGAGAGAACAGAGGGAAACCTAAATATAAACACTGCTAAGGTTGACGAACGCTTCAACCTAGAAGAACAAAATTTGGTGAGCCAAGTGGGATTTGTGTACTGATCATTTCCACAAAGTATCATCAACATTGGGTGAAAAAATATTTGCTGGTATTTCGGAAACTCGTTATTTCTTAGAAGTTTGGCAACCCCTCTCAATGAAAATGCTTTTCCACCGTCCGTGCCAAGGGCTACTTGAAGAGGAAACAAACCATAGAGACAAAACTGAGAACTACTTTATTTTCTCAAGTTTCAAAGAGCTACTGCAAACCCTGTTGGATTTAGAGTTCCAAATTCATCTATCTATTTAGCAGAGAATAGAGTGAAACCTAAATATAAAAACTGCTACTGTAAACGAACGCTTCAACCTAGAAGAACAAAATTTGGTGAGCCAAGTGGGATTTGTGTACCGATCATCACCACCAAGTATCATCAAGATTGGGTGAAAAAATATTTGCTGGTATTTCGGAAACTCGTTATTTCTTAGAAGCTTGGCAACCCCTCTCAATGAAAGTGCTTTTCCACAGTCTGTGCCTAGGTCTACTGGAAGAGGAAACAAAACAAGAGACAAAACTGAGAACTCCTTTATTTTTTCAAGTTTCAAAGAGCTACTACAAACCATGTTGGATTTAGAGTTCCAAATTCATCTATCTATATAGGAGAGAACAGAGGGAAACCTAAATATAAACACTGCTAAGGTAGACGAACGCTTCAACCTAGAAGAACAAAATTTGGTGAGCCAAGTGGGATTTGTGTACTGATCATTTCCACAAAGTATCATCAACATTGGGTGAAAAAATATTTGCTGGTATTTCGGAAACTCGTTATTTCTTAGAAGTTTGGCAACCCCTCTCAATGAAAATGCTTTTCCACCGTCCGTGCCAAGGGCTACTTGAAGAGGAAACAAACCATAGAGACAAAACTGAGAACTACTTTATTTTGTCAAGTTTCAAAGAGCTACTGCAAACCCTGTTGGATTTAGAGTTCCAAATTCATCTATCTATTTAGCAGAGAATAGAGGGAAACCTAAATATAAAAACTGCTACAGTAGACGAACGCTTCAACCTAGAAGAACATAATTAGGTGAGCCAAGTGGGATTTGTGTACTGATCATTACCACCAAGTATCATCAAGATTGGGTGAAAAAATATTTGCTGGTATTTCGGAAACTCGTTATTTCTTAGAAGCTTGGCAACCCCTCTCAATGAAAGTGCTTTTCCACAGTCTGTGCCTAGATCTACTTGAAGAGGAAACAAAACATAGAGACAAAACTGAGAATTGCTTTATTTTGCCAAGTTTCAAAAAGCTATTGCAAACCATGTTGGATTTAGAGTTCAAAATTCATCTGTCTATATAGGAGAAAACAGAGTGAAACCTACATATAAAAACTGCTACTGTAAACGAACGCTTCAACCTAGAAGAACAGAATTTGGTGAGCCAAGTGGGATTTGTGTACTGATCATTACCACCAAGTATCATCAAGATTGGATGAAAAAATATTTGCTGGTATTTCGGAAACCTGTTATTTCTTAAAAGCTTGGCAACCCCTCTCAATGAAAGTGCTTTTCCACAGTCTGTGCCTAGGACTACTTGAAGAGGAAACAAAACATAGAGACAAAACTGAGAACTCATTTATTTTGTCAACTTTCAAAGAGCTACTGCAAACCATGTTGGATTTAGAGTTCCAAATTCATCTATCTATATAAGAGAGAACAGAGTGAAACCTAAGAATCAAAACTGCTACTGTAGATGAACGCTTCAACCTAGAAGAACAAAATTTGGTGAGCCAAGTGGGATTTGTGTACTGATCATTACCACCAAGTATCATCAAGATTGGGTGAAAAAATATTTGCTGGTATTTCGGAAACTCGTTATTTCTTAGAAGCTTGGCAACCCCTCTCAATGAAAGTGCTTTTCCACAGTCTGTGCCTAGGTCAACTTGAAGAGGAAACAAAACATAGAGACAAAACTGAGAACTCCTTTATTTTTTCAAGATTCAAAGAGCTATTGCAAACCAAGTTGGATTTAGAGTTCCAAATTCATCTATCTATATAGGAGAGAACAGAGTGAAACCTAAATATAAAAACTGCTACTGTAGAGGAACGCTTCAACCGAGCAGAACAAAATTTGGTGAGCCAAGTGGGATTTGTGTACCTGTCAATACCACCAAGTATCATGAATATTGGGTGAAAAAATTTTTCTTGGTATTTCGGAAACTCGTAGTTTCTTAGAAGCTTGGTAACCCCTCTCAATGAAAGTGCTTTTCCACAGTCTCTGCTTAGGGCTACTTGAAGCGGAAACAAATCATAGAGACAAAACTGAGCACTCCTTTATTTTGTCAACTTTCAAAGAGCTACTACAAACAATATTGGATTTAGTGTTCCAAATTCATCTGTCTATATAGGAGAGAACAGAGCGAAACCAAAAATAAAAACTGCTATTGTAGACGAATGCTTCAACCTAGAAGAACAAATTTGGTGAGCCAAGTGGGATTTGTGTACCGATCATCACCACCAAGTATCATCAAGATTGGGTGAAAAAATATTTGCTGGTATTTCCGAAACTCGTTATTTCTTAGAAGCTTGGCAACCCCTCTCAAAGAAAGTGATTTTCCACAGTCTGTGCCTAGGTCTACTGAAAGAGGAAACAAAACATAGAGACAAAACTGAGAACTCCTTTATTTTGTCAAGTTTCAAAGAGCTACTACAAACCATGTTGGATTTAGAGTTCCAAATTCATCTATCTATATAGGAGAGAACAGAGGGAAACCTAAATATAAACACTGCTAAGGTTGACGAACGCTTCAACCTAGAAGAACAAAATTTGGTGAGCCAAGTGGGATTTGTGTACTGATCATTTCCACAAAGTATCATCAACATTGGGTGAAAAAATATTTGCTGGTATTTCGGAAACTCGTTATTTCTTAGAAGTTTGGCAACCCCTCTCAATGAAAATGCTTTTCCACCGTCCGTGCCAAGGGCTACTTGAAGAGGAAACAAACCATAGAGACAAAACTGAGAACTACTTTATTTTCTCAAGTTTCAAAGAGCTACTGCAAACCCTGTTGGATTTAGAGTTCCAAATTCATCTATCTATTTAGCAGAGAATAGAGTGAAACCTAAATATAAAAACTGCTACTGTAAACGAACGCTTCAACCTAGAAGAACAAAATTTGGTGAGCCAAGTGGGATTTGTGTACCGATCATCACCACCAAGTATCATCAAGATTGGGTGAAAAAATATTTGCTGGTATTTCGGAAACTCGTTATTTCTTAGAAGCTTGGCAACCCCTCTCAATGAAAGTGCTTTTCCACAGTCTGTGCCTAGGTCTACTGGAAGAGGAAACAAAACAAGAGACAAAACTGAGAACTCCTTTATTTTTTCAAGTTTCAAAGAGCTACTACAAACCATGTTGGATTTAGAGTTCCAAATTCATCTATCTATATAGGAGAGAACAGAGGGAAACCTAAATATAAACACTGCTAAGGTAGACGAACGCTTCAACCTAGAAGAACAAAATTTGGTGAGCCAAGTGGGATTTGTGTACTGATCATTTCCACAAAGTATCATCAACATTGGGTGAAAAAATATTTGCTGGTATTTCGGAAACTCGTTATTTCTTAGAAGTTTGGCAACCCCTCTCAATGAAAATGCTTTTCCACCGTCCGTGCCAAGGGCTACTTGAAGAGGAAACAAACCATAGAGACAAAACTGAGAACTACTTTATTTTGTCAAGTTTCAAAGAGCTACTGCAAACCCTGTTGGATTTAGAGTTCCAAATTCATCTATCTATTTAGCAGAGAATAGAGGGAAACCTAAATATAAAAACTGCTACAGTAGACGAACGCTTCAACCTAGAAGAACATAATTAGGTGAGCCAAGTGGGATTTGTGTACTGATCATTACCACCAAGTATCATCAAGATTGGGTGAAAAAATATTTGCTGGTATTTCGGAAACTCGTTATTTCTTAGAAGCTTGGCAACCCCTCTCAATGAAAGTGCTTTTCCACAGTCTGTGCCTAGATCTACTTGAAGAGGAAACAAAACATAGAGACAAAACTGAGAATTGCTTTATTTTGCCAAGTTTCAAAAAGCTATTGCAAACCATGTTGGATTTAGAGTTCAAAATTCATCTGTCTATATAGGAGAAAACAGAGTGAAACCTACATATAAAAACTGCTACTGTAAACGAACGCTTCAACCTAGAAGAACAGAATTTGGTGAGCCAAGTGGGATTTGTGTACTGATCATTACCACCAAGTATCATCAAGATTGGATGAAAAAATATTTGCTGGTATTTCGGAAACCTGTTATTTCTTAAAAGCTTGGCAACCCCTCTCAATGAAAGTGCTTTTCCACAGTCTGTGCCTAGGACTACTTGAAGAGGAAACAAAACATAGAGACAAAACTGAGAACTCATTTATTTTGTCAACTTTCAAAGAGCTACTGCAAACCATGTTGGATTTAGAGTTCCAAATTCATCTATCTATATAAGAGAGAACAGAGTGAAACCTAAGAATCAAAACTGCTACTGTAGATGAACGCTTCAACCTAGAAGAACAAAATTTGGTGAGCCAAGTGGGATTTGTGTACTGATCATTACCACCAAGTATCATCAAGATTGGGTGAAAAAATATTTGCTGGTATTTCGGAAACTCGTTATTTCTTAGAAGCTTGGCAACCCCTCTCAATGAAAGTGCTTTTCCACAGTCTGTGCCTAGGTCAACTTGAAGAGGAAACAAAACATAGAGACAAAACTGAGAACTCCTTTATTTTTTCAAGATTCAAAGAGCTATTGCAAACCAAGTTGGATTTAGAGTTCCAAATTCATCTATCTATATAGGAGAGAACAGAGTGAAACCTAAATATAAAAACTGCTACTGTAGAGGAACGCTTCAACCGAGCAGAAGAAAATTTGGTGAGCCAAGTGGGATTTGTGTACCTGTCAATACCACCAAGTATCATGAATATTGGGTGAAAAAATTTTTCTTGGTATTTCGGAAACTCGTAGTTTCTTAGAAGCTTGGTAACCCCTCTCAATGAAAGTGCTTTTCCACAGTCTCTGCTTAGGGCTACTTGAAGCGGAAACAAATCATAGAGACAAAACTGAGCACTCCTTTATTTTGTCAACTTTCAAAGAGCTACTACAAACAATATTGGATTTAGTGTTCCAAATTCATCTGTCTATATAGGAGAGAACAGAGCGAAACCGAAAATAAAAACTGCTATTGTAGACGAATGCTTCAACCTAGAAGAACAAATTTGGTGAGCCAAGTGGGATTTGTGTACCGATCATCACCACCAAGTATCATCAAGATTGGGTGAAAAAATATTTGCTGGTATTTCCGAAACTCGTTATTTCTTAGAAGCTTGGCAACCCCTCTCAAAGAAAGTGATTTTCCACAGTCTGTGCCTAGGTCTACTGAAAGAGGAAACAAAACATAGAGACAAAACTGAGAACTCCTTTATTTTGTCAAGTTTCAAAGAGCTACTACAAACCATGTTGGATTTAGAGTTCCAAATTCATCTATCTATATAGGAGAGAACAGAGGGAAACCTAAATATAAACACTGCTAAGGTTGACGAACGCTTCAACCTAGAAGAACAAAATTTGGTGAGCCAAGTGGGATTTGTGTACTGATCATTTCCACAAAGTATCATCAACATTGGGTGAAAAAATATTTGCTGGTATTTCGGAAACTCGTTATTTCTTAGAAGTTTGGCAACCCCTCTCAATGAAAATGCTTTTCCACCGTCCGTGCCAAGGGCTACTTGAAGAGGAAACAAACCATAGAGACAAAACTGAGAACTACTTTATTTTCTCAAGTTTCAAAGAGCTACTGCAAACCCTGTTGGATTTAGAGTTCCAAATTCATCTATCTATTTAGCAGAGAATAGAGTGAAACCTAAATATAAAAACTGCTACTGTAAACGAACGCTTCAACCTAGAAGAACAAAATTTGGTGAGCCAAGTGGGATTTGTGTACCGATCATCACCACCAAGTATCATCAAGATTGGGTGAAAAAATATTTGCTGGTATTTCGGAAACTCGTTATTTCTTAGAAGCTTGGCAACCCCTCTCAATGAAAGTGCTTTTCCACAGTCTGTGCCTAGGTCTACTGGAAGAGGAAACAAAACAAGAGACAAAACTGAGAACTCCTTTATTTTTTCAAGTTTCAAAGAGCTACTACAAACCATGTTGGATTTAGAGTTCCAAATTCATCTATCTATATAGGAGAGAACAGAGGGAAACCTAAATATAAACACTGCTAAGGTAGACGAACGCTTCAACCTAGAAGAACAAAATTTGGTGAGCCAAGTGGGATTTGTGTACTGATCATTTCCACAAAGTATCATCAACATTGGGTGAAAAAATATTTGCTGGTATTTCGGAAACTCGTTATTTCTTAGAAGTTTGGCAACCCCTCTCAATGAAAATGCTTTTCCACCGTCCGTGCCAAGGGCTACTTGAAGAGGAAACAAACCATAGAGACAAAACTGAGAACTACTTTATTTTGTCAAGTTTCAAAGAGCTACTGCAAACCCTGTTGGATTTAGAGTTCCAAATTCATCTATCTATTTAGCAGAGAATAGAGGGAAACCTAAATATAAAAACTGCTACAGTAGACGAACGCTTCAACCTAGAAGAACATAATTAGGTGAGCCAAGTGGGATTTGTGTACTGATCATTACCACCAAGTATCATCAAGATTGGGTGAAAAAATATTTGCTGGTATTTCGGAAACTCGTTATTTCTTAGAAGCTTGGCAACCCCTCTCAATGAAAGTGCTTTTCCACAGTCTGTGCCTAGATCTACTTGAAGAGGAAACAAAACATAGAGACAAAACTGAGAATTGCTTTATTTTGCCAAGTTTCAAAAAGCTATTGCAAACCATGTTGGATTTAGAGTTCAAAATTCATCTGTCTATATAGGAGAAAACAGAGTGAAACCTACATATAAAAACTGCTACTGTAAACGAACGCTTCAACCTAGAAGAACAGAATTTGGTGAGCCAAGTGGGATTTGTGTACTGATCATTACCACCAAGTATCATCAAGATTGGATGAAAAAATATTTGCTGGTATTTCGGAAACCTGTTATTTCTTAAAAGCTTGGCAACCCCTCTCAATGAAAGTGCTTTTCCACAGTCTGTGCCTAGGACTACTTGAAGAGGAAACAAAACATAGAGACAAAACTGAGAACTCATTTATTTTGTCAACTTTCAAAGAGCTACTGCAAACCATGTTGGATTTAGAGTTCCAAATTCATCTATCTATATAAGAGAGAACAGAGTGAAACCTAAGAATCAAAACTGCTACTGTAGATGAACGCTTCAACCTAGAAGAACAAAATTTGGTGAGCCAAGTGGGATTTGTGTACTGATCATTACCACCAAGTATCATCAAGATTGGGTGAAAAAATATTTGCTGGTATTTCGGAAACTCGTTATTTCTTAGAAGCTTGGCAACCCCTCTCAATGAAAGTGCTTTTCCACAGTCTGTGCCTAGGTCAACTTGAAGAGGAAACAAAACATAGAGACAAAACTGAGAACTCCTTTATTTTTTCAAGATTCAAAGAGCTATTGCAAACCAAGTTGGATTTAGAGTTCCAAATTCATCTATCTATATAGGAGAGAACAGAGTGAAACCTAAATATAAAAACTGCTACTGTAGAGGAACGCTTCAACCGAGCAGAACAAAATTTGGTGAGCCAAGTGGGATTTGTGTACCTGTCAATACCACCAAGTATCATGAATATTGGGTGAAAAAATTTTTCTTGGTATTTCGGAAACTCGTAGTTTCTTAGAAGCTTGGTAACCCCTCTCAATGAAAGTGCTTTTCCACAGTCTCTGCTTAGGGCTACTTGAAGCGGAAACAAATCATAGAGACAAAACTGAGCACTCCTTTATTTTGTCAACTTTCAAAGAGCTACTACAAACAATATTGGATTTAGTGTTCCAAATTCATCTGTCTATATAGGAGAGAACAGAGCGAAACCAAAAATAAAAACTGCTATTGTAGACGAATGCTTCAACCTAGAAGAACAAATTTGGTGAGCCAAGTGGGATTTGTGTACCGATCATCACCACCAAGTATCATCAAGATTGGGTGAAAAAATATTTGCTGGTATTTCCGAAACTCGTTATTTCTTAGAAGCTTGGCAACCCCTCTCAAAGAAAGTGATTTTCCACAGTCTGTGCCTAGGTCTACTGAAAGAGGAAACAAAACATAGAGACAAAACTGAGAACTCCTTTATTTTGTCAAGTTTCAAAGAGCTACTACAAACCATGTTGGATTTAGAGTTCCAAATTCATCTATCTATATAGGAGAGAACAGAGGGAAACCTAAATATAAACACTGCTAAGGTTGACGAACGCTTCAACCTAGAAGAACAAAATTTGGTGAGCCAAGTGGGATTTGTGTACTGATCATTTCCACAAAGTATCATCAACATTGGGTGAAAAAATATTTGCTGGTATTTCGGAAACTCGTTATTTCTTAGAAGTTTGGCAACCCCTCTCAATGAAAATGCTTTTCCACCGTCCGTGCCAAGGGCTACTTGAAGAGGAAACAAACCATAGAGACAAAACTGAGAACTACTTTATTTTCTCAAGTTTCAAAGAGCTACTGCAAACCCTGTTGGATTTAGAGTTCCAAATTCATCTATCTATTTAGCAGAGAATAGAGTGAAACCTAAATATAAAAACTGCTACTGTAAACGAACGCTTCAACCTAGAAGAACAAAATTTGGTGAGCCAAGTGGGATTTGTGTACCGATCATCACCACCAAGTATCATCAAGATTGGGTGAAAAAATATTTGCTGGTATTTCGGAAACTCGTTATTTCTTAGAAGCTTGGCAACCCCTCTCAATGAAAGTGCTTTTCCACAGTCTGTGCCTAGGTCTACTGGAAGAGGAAACAAAACAAGAGACAAAACTGAGAACTCCTTTATTTTTTCAAGTTTCAAAGAGCTACTACAAACCATGTTGGATTTAGAGTTCCAAATTCATCTATCTATATAGGAGAGAACAGAGGGAAACCTAAATATAAACACTGCTAAGGTAGACGAACGCTTCAACCTAGAAGAACAAAATTTGGTGAGCCAAGTGGGATTTGTGTACTGATCATTTCCACAAAGTATCATCAACATTGGGTGAAAAAATATTTGCTGGTATTTCGGAAACTCGTTATTTCTTAGAAGTTTGGCAACCCCTCTCAATGAAAATGCTTTTCCACCGTCCGTGCCAAGGGCTACTTTAAGAGGAAACAAACCATAGAGACAAAACTGAGAACTACTTTATTTTGTCAAGTTTCAAAGAGCTACTGCAAACCCTGTTGGATTTAGAGTTCCAAATTCATCTATCTATTTAGCAGAGAATAGAGGGAAACCTAAATATAAAAACTGCTACAGTAGACGAACGCTTCAACCTAGAAGAACATAATTAGGTGAGCCAAGTGGGATTTGTGTACTGATCATTACCACCAAGTATCATCAAGATTGGGTGAAAAAATATTTGCTGGTATTTCGGAAACTCGTTATTTCTTAGAAGCTTGGCAACCCCTCTCAATGAAAGTGCTTTTCCACAGTCTGTGCCTAGATCTACTTGAAGAGGAAACAAAACATAGAGACAAAACTGAGAATTGCTTTATTTTGCCAAGTTTCAAAAAGCTATTGCAAACCATGTTGGATTTAGAGTTCAAAATTCATCTGTCTATATAGGAGAAAACAGAGTGAAACCTACATATAAAAACTGCTACTGTAAACGAACGCTTCAACCTAGAAGAACAGAATTTGGTGAGCCAAGTGGGATTTGTGTACTGATCATTACCACCAAGTATCATCAAGATTGGATGAAAAAATATTTGCTGGTATTTCGGAAACCTGTTATTTCTTAAAAGCTTGGCAACCCCTCTCAATGAAAGTGCTTTTCCACAGTCTGTGCCTAGGACTACTTGAAGAGGAAACAAAACATAGAGACAAAACTGAGAACTCATTTATTTTGTCAACTTTCAAAGAGCTACTGCAAACCATGTTGGATTTAGAGTTCCAAATTCATCTATCTATATAAGAGAGAACAGAGTGAAACCTAAGAATCAAAACTGCTACTGTAGATGAACGCTTCAACCTAGAAGAACAAAATTTGGTGAGCCAAGTGGGATTTGTGTACTGATCATTACCACCAAGTATCATCAAGATTGGGTGAAAAAATATTTGCTGGTATTTCGGAAACTCGTTATTTCTTAGAAGCTTGGCAACCCCTCTCAATGAAAGTGCTTTTCCACAGTCTGTGCCTAGGTCAACTTGAAGAGGAAACAAAACATAGAGACAAAACTGAGAACTCCTTTATTTTTTCAAGATTCAAAGAGCTATTGCAAACCAAGTTGGATTTAGAGTTCCAAATTCATCTATCTATATAGGAGAGAACAGAGTGAAACCTAAATATAAAAACTGCTACTGTAGAGGAACGCTTCAACCGAGCAGAACAAAATTTGGTGAGCCAAGTGGGATTTGTGTACCTGTCAATACCACCAAGTATCATGAATATTGGGTGAAAAAATTTTTCTTGGTATTTCGGAAACTCGTAGTTTCTTAGAAGCTTGGTAACCCCTCTCAATGAAAGTGCTTTTCCACAGTCTCTGCTTAGGGCTACTTGAAGCGGAAACAAATCATAGAGACAAAACTGAGCACTCCTTTATTTTGTCAACTTTCAAAGAGCTACTACAAACAATATTGGATTTAGTGTTCCAAATTCATCTGTCTATATAGGAGAGAACAGAGCGAAACCAAAAATAAAAACTGCTATTGTAGACGAATGCTTCAACCTAGAAGAACAAATTTGGTGAGCCAAGTGGGATTTGTGTACCGATCATCACCACCAAGTATCATCAAGATTGGGTGAAAAAATATTTGCTGGTATTTCCGAAACTCGTTATTTCTTAGAAGCTTGGCAACCCCTCTCAAAGAAAGTGATTTTCCACAGTCTGTGCCTAGGTCTACTGAAAGAGGAAACAAAACATAGAGACAAAACTGAGAACTCCTTTATTTTGTCAAGTTTCAAAGAGCTACTACAAACCATGTTGGATTTAGAGTTCCAAATTCATCTATCTATATAGGAGAGAACAGAGGGAAACCTAAATATAAACACTGCTAAGGTTGACGAACGCTTCAACCTAGAAGAACAAAATTTGGTGAGCCAAGTGGGATTTGTGTACTGATCATTTCCACAAAGTATCATCAACATTGGGTGAAAAAATATTTGCTGGTATTTCGGAAACTCGTTATTTCTTAGAAGTTTGGCAACCCCTCTCAATGAAAATGCTTTTCCACCGTCCGTGCCAAGGGCTACTTGAAGAGGAAACAAACCATAGAGACAAAACTGAGAACTACTTTATTTTCTCAAGTTTCAAAGAGCTACTGCAAACCCTGTTGGATTTAGAGTTCCAAATTCATCTATCTATTTAGCAGAGAATAGAGTGAAACCTAAATATAAAAACTGCTACTGTAAACGAACGCTTCAACCTAGAAGAACAAAATTTGGTGAGCCAAGTGGGATTTGTGTACCGATCATCACCACCAAGTATCATCAAGATTGGGTGAAAAAATATTTGCTGGTATTTCGGAAACTCGTTATTTCTTAGAAGCTTGGCAACCCCTCTCAATGAAAGTGCTTTTCCACAGTCTGTGCCTAGGTCTACTGGAAGAGGAAACAAAACAAGAGACAAAACTGAGAACTCCTTTATTTTTTCAAGTTTCAAAGAGCTACTACAAACCATGTTGGATTTAGAGTTCCAAATTCATCTATCTATATAGGAGAGAACAGAGGGAAACCTAAATATAAACACTGCTAAGGTAGACGAACGCTTCAACCTAGAAGAACAAAATTTGGTGAGCCAAGTGGGATTTGTGTACTGATCATTTCCACAAAGTATCATCAACATTGGGTGAAAAAATATTTGCTGGTATTTCGGAAACTCGTTATTTCTTAGAAGTTTGGCAACCCCTCTCAATGAAAATGCTTTTCCACCGTCCGTGCCAAGGGCTACTTGAAGAGGAAACAAACCATAGAGACAAAACTGAGAACTACTTTATTTTGTCAAGTTTCAAAGAGCTACTGCAAACCCTGTTGGATTTAGAGTTCCAAATTCATCTATCTATTTAGCAGAGAATAGAGGGAAACCTAAATATAAAAACTGCTACAGTAGACGAACGCTTCAACCTAGAAGAACATAATTAGGTGAGCCAAGTGGGATTTGTGTACTGATCATTACCACCAAGTATCATCAAGATTGGGTGAAAAAATATTTGCTGGTATTTCGGAAACTCGTTATTTCTTAGAAGCTTGGCAACCCCTCTCAATGAAAGTGCTTTTCCACAGTCTGTGCCTAGATCTACTTGAAGAGGAAACAAAACATAGAGACAAAACTGAGAATTGCTTTATTTTGCCAAGTTTCAAAAAGCTATTGCAAACCATGTTGGATTTAGAGTTCAAAATTCATCTGTCTATATAGGAGAAAACAGAGTGAAACCTACATATAAAAACTGCTACTGTAAACGAACGCTTCAACCTAGAAGAACAGAATTTGGTGAGCCAAGTGGGATTTGTGTACTGATCATTACCACCAAGTATCATCAAGATTGGATGAAAAAATATTTGCTGGTATTTCGGAAACCTGTTATTTCTTAAAAGCTTGGCAACCCCTCTCAATGAAAGTGCTTTTCCACAGTCTGTGCCTAGGACTACTTGAAGAGGAAACAAAACATAGAGACAAAACTGAGAACTCATTTATTTTGTCAACTTTCAAAGAGCTACTGCAAACCATGTTGGATTTAGAGTTCCAAATTCATCTATCTATATAAGAGAGAACAGAGTGAAACCTAAGAATCAAAACTGCTACTGTAGATGAACGCTTCAACCTAGAAGAACAAAATTTGGTGAGCCAAGTGGGATTTGTGTACTGATCATTACCACCAAGTATCATCAAGATTGGGTGAAAAAATATTTGCTGGTATTTCGGAAACTCGTTATTTCTTAGAAGCTTGGCAACCCCTCTCAATGAAAGTGCTTTTCCACAGTCTGTGCCTAGGTCAACTTGAAGAGGAAACAAAACATAGAGACAAAACTGAGAACTCCTTTATTTTTTCAAGATTCAAAGAGCTATTGCAAACCAAGTTGGATTTAGAGTTCCAAATTCATCTATCTATATAGGAGAGAACAGAGTGAAACCTAAATATAAAAACTGCTACTGTAGAGGAACGCTTCAACCGAGCAGAAGAAAATTTGGTGAGCCAAGTGGGATTTGTGTACCTGTCAATACCACCAAGTATCATGAATATTGGGTGAAAAAATTTTTCTTGGTATTTCGGAAACTCGTAGTTTCTTAGAAGCTTGGTAACCCCTCTCAATGAAAGTGCTTTTCCACAGTCTCTGCTTAGGGCTACTTGAAGCGGAAACAAATCATAGAGACAAAACTGAGCACTCCTTTATTTTGTCAACTTTCAAAGAGCTACTACAAACAATATTGGATTTAGTGTTCCAAATTCATCTGTCTATATAGGAGAGAACAGAGCGAAACCGAAAATAAAAACTGCTATTGTAGACGAATGCTTCAACCTAGAAGAACAAATTTGGTGAGCCAAGTGGGATTTGTGTACCGATCATCACCACCAAGTATCATCAAGATTGGGTGAAAAAATATTTGCTGGTATTTCCGAAACTCGTTATTTCTTAGAAGCTTGGCAACCCCTCTCAAAGAAAGTGATTTTCCACAGTCTGTGCCTAGGTCTACTGAAAGAGGAAACAAAACATAGAGACAAAACTGAGAACTCCTTTATTTTGTCAAGTTTCAAAGAGCTACTACAAACCATGTTGGATTTAGAGTTCCAAATTCATCTATCTATATAGGAGAGAACAGAGGGAAACCTAAATATAAACACTGCTAAGGTTGACGAACGCTTCAACCTAGAAGAACAAAATTTGGTGAGCCAAGTGGGATTTGTGTACTGATCATTTCCACAAAGTATCATCAACATTGGGTGAAAAAATATTTGCTGGTATTTCGGAAACTCGTTATTTCTTAGAAGTTTGGCAACCCCTCTCAATGAAAATGCTTTTCCACCGTCCGTGCCAAGGGCTACTTGAAGAGGAAACAAACCATAGAGACAAAACTGAGAACTACTTTATTTTCTCAAGTTTCAAAGAGCTACTGCAAACCCTGTTGGATTTAGAGTTCCAAATTCATCTATCTATTTAGCAGAGAATAGAGTGAAACCTAAATATAAAAACTGCTACTGTAAACGAACGCTTCAACCTAGAAGAACAAAATTTGGTGAGCCAAGTGGGATTTGTGTACCGATCATCACCACCAAGTATCATCAAGATTGGGTGAAAAAATATTTGCTGGTATTTCGGAAACTCGTTATTTCTTAGAAGCTTGGCAACCCCTCTCAATGAAAGTGCTTTTCCACAGTCTGTGCCTAGGTCTACTGGAAGAGGAAACAAAACAAGAGACAAAACTGAGAACTCCTTTATTTTTTCAAGTTTCAAAGAGCTACTACAAACCATGTTGGATTTAGAGTTCCAAATTCATCTATCTATATAGGAGAGAACAGAGGGAAACCTAAATATAAACACTGCTAAGGTAGACGAACGCTTCAACCTAGAAGAACAAAATTTGGTGAGCCAAGTGGGATTTGTGTACTGATCATTTCCACAAAGTATCATCAACATTGGGTGAAAAAATATTTGCTGGTATTTCGGAAACTCGTTATTTCTTAGAAGTTTGGCAACCCCTCTCAATGAAAATGCTTTTCCACCGTCCGTGCCAAGGGCTACTTGAAGAGGAAACAAACCATAGAGACAAAACTGAGAACTACTTTATTTTGTCAAGTTTCAAAGAGCTACTGCAAACCCTGTTGGATTTAGAGTTCCAAATTCATCTATCTATTTAGCAGAGAATAGAGGGAAACCTAAATATAAAAACTGCTACAGTAGACGAACGCTTCAACCTAGAAGAACATAATTAGGTGAGCCAAGTGGGATTTGTGTACTGATCATTACCACCAAGTATCATCAAGATTGGGTGAAAAAATATTTGCTGGTATTTCGGAAACTCGTTATTTCTTAGAAGCTTGGCAACCCCTCTCAATGAAAGTGCTTTTCCACAGTCTGTGCCTAGATCTACTTGAAGAGGAAACAAAACATAGAGACAAAACTGAGAATTGCTTTATTTTGCCAAGTTTCAAAAAGCTATTGCAAACCATGTTGGATTTAGAGTTCAAAAATTCATCTGTCTATATAGGAGAAAACAGAGTGAAACCTACATATAAAAACTGCTACTGTAAACGAACGCTTCAACCTAGAAGAACAGAATTTGGTGAGCCAAGTGGGATTTGTGTACTGATCATTACCACCAAGTATCATCAAGATTGGATGAAAAAATATTTGCTGGTATTTCGGAAACCTGTTATTTCTTAAAAGCTTGGCAACCCCTCTCAATGAAAGTGCTTTTCCACAGTCTGTGCCTAGGACTACTTGAAGAGGAAACAAAACATAGAGACAAAACTGAGAACTCATTTATTTTGTCAACTTTTCAAAGAGCTACTGCAAACCATGTTGGATTTAGAGTTCCAAATTCATCTATCTATATAAGAGAGAACAGAGTGAAACCTAAGAATCAAAACTGCTACTGTAGATGAACGCTTCAACCTAGAAGAACAAAATTTGGTGAGCCAAGTGGGATTTGTGTACTGATCATTACCACCAAGTATCATCAAGATTGGGTGAAAAAATATTTGCTGGTATTTCGGAAACTCGTTATTTCTTAGAAGCTTGGCAACCCCTCTCAATGAAAGTGCTTTTCCACAGTCTGTGCCTAGGTCAACTTGAAGAGGAAACAAAACATAGAGACAAAACTGAGAACTCCTTTATTTTTTCAAGATTCAAAGAGCTATTGCAAACCAAGTTGGATTTAGAGTTCCAAATTCATCTATCTATATAGGAGAGAACAGAGTGAAACCTAAATATAAAAACTGCTACTGTAGAGGAACGCTTCAACCGAGCAGAACAAAATTTGGTGAGCCAAGTGGGATTTGTGTACCTGTCAATACCACCAAGTATCATGAATATTGGGTGAAAAAATTTTTCTTGGTATTTCGGAAACTCGTAGTTTCTTAGAAGCTTGGTAACCCCTCTCAATGAAAGTGCTTTTCCACAGTCTCTGCTTAGGGGCTACTTGAAGCGGAAACAAATCATAGAGACAAAACTGAGCACTCCTTTATTTTGTCAACTTTCAAAGAGCTACTACAAACAATATTGGATTTAGTGTTCCAAATTCATCTGTCTATATAGGAGAGAACAGAGCGAAACCAAAATAAAAACTGCTATTGTAGACGAATGCTTCAACCTAGAAGAACAAATTTGGTGAGCCAAGTGGGATTTGTGTACCGATCATCACCACCAAGTATCATCAAGATTGGGTGAAAAAATATTTGCTGGTATTTCCGAAACTCGTTATTTCTTAGAAGCTTGGCAACCCCTCTCAAAGAAAGTGATTTTCCACAGTCTGTGCCTAGGTCTACTGAAAGAGGAAACAAAACATAGAGACAAAACTGAGAACTCCTTTATTTTGTCAAGTTTCAAAGAGCTACTACAAACCATGTTGGATTTAGAGTTCCAAATTCATCTATCTATATAGGAGAGAACAGAGGGAAACCTAAATATAAACACTGCTAAGGTTGACGAACGCTTCAACCTAGAAGAACAAAATTTGGTGAGCCAAGTGGGATTTGTGTACTGATCATTTCCACAAAGTATCATCAACATTGGGTGAAAAAATATTTGCTGGTATTTCGGAAACTCGTTATTTCTTAGAAGTTTGGCAACCCCTCTCAATGAAAATGCTTTTCCACCGTCCGTGCCAAGGGCTACTTGAAGAGGAAACAAACCATAGAGACAAAACTGAGAACTACTTTATTTTCTCAAGTTTCAAAGAGCTACTGCAAACCCTGTTGGATTTAGAGTTCCAAATTCATCTATCTATTTAGCAGAGAATAGAGTGAAACCTAAATATAAAAACTGCTACTGTAAACGAACGCTTCAACCTAGAAGAACAAAATTTGGTGAGCCAAGTGGGATTTGTGTACCGATCATCACCACCAAGTATCATCAAGATTGGGTGAAAAAATATTTGCTGGTATTTCGGAAACTCGTTATTTCTTAGAAGCTTGGCAACCCCTCTCAATGAAAGTGCTTTTCCACAGTCTGTGCCTAGGTCTACTGGAAGAGGAAACAAAACAAGAGACAAAACTGAGAACTCCTTTATTTTTTCAAGTTTCAAAGAGCTACTACAAACCATGTTGGATTTAGAGTTCCAAATTCATCTATCTATATAGGAGAGAACAGAGGGAAACCTAAATATAAACACTGCTAAGGTAGACGAACGCTTCAACCTAGAAGAACAAAATTTGGTGAGCCAAGTGGGATTTGTGTACTGATCATTTCCACAAAGTATCATCAACATTGGGTGAAAAATATTTGCTGGTATTTCGGAAACTCGTTATTTCTTAGAAGTTTGGCAACCCCTCTCAATGAAAATGCTTTTCCACCGTCCGTGCCAAGGGCTACTTTAAGAGGAAACAAACCATAGAGACAAAACTGAGAACTACTTTATTTTGTCAAGTTTCAAAGAGCTACTGCAAACCCTGTTGGATTTAGAGTTCCAAATTCATCTATCTATTTAGCAGAGAATAGAGGGAAACCTAAATATAAAAACTGCTACAGTAGACGAACGCTTCAACCTAGAAGAACATAATTAGGTGAGCCAAGTGGGATTTGTGTACTGATCATTACCACCAAGTATCATCAAGATTGGGTGAAAAAATATTTGCTGGTATTTCGGAAACTCGTTATTTCTTAGAAGCTTGGCAACCCCTCTCAATGAAAGTGCTTTTCCACAGTCTGTGCCTAGATCTACTTGAAGAGGAAACAAAACATAGAGACAAAACTGAGAATTGCTTTATTTTGCCAAGTTTCAAAAAGCTATTGCAAACCATGTTGGATTTAGAGTTCAAAATTCATCTGTCTATATAGGAGAAAACAGAGTGAAACCTACATATAAAAACTGCTACTGTAAACGAACGCTTCAACCTAGAAGAACAGAATTTTGGTGAGCCAAGTGGGATTTGTGTACTGATCATTACCACCAAGTATCATCAAGATTGGATGAAAAAATATTTGCTGGTATTTCGGAAACCTGTTATTTCTTAAAAGCTTGGCAACCCCTCTCAATGAAAGTGCTTTTCCACAGTCTGTGCCTAGGACTACTTGAAGAGGAAACAAAACATAGAGACAAAACTGAGAACTCATTTATTTTGTCAACTTTCAAAGAGCTACTGCAAACCATGTTGGATTTAGAGTTCCAAATTCATCTATCTATATAAGAGAGAACAGAGTGAAACCTAAGAATCAAAACTGCTACTGTAGATGAACGCTTCAACCTAGAAGAACAAAATTTGGTGAGCCAAGTGGGATTTGTGTACTGATCATTACCACCAAGTATCATCAAGATTGGGTGAAAAAATATTTGCTGGTATTTCGGAAACTCGTTATTTCTTAGAAGCTTGGCAACCCCTCTCAATGAAAGTGCTTTTCCACAGTCTGTGCCTAGGTCAACTTGAAGAGGAAACAAAACATAGAGACAAAACTGAGAACTCCTTTATTTTTTCAAGATTCAAAGAGCTATTGCAAACCAAGTTGGATTTAGAGTTCCAAATTCATCTATCTATATAGGAGAGAACAGAGTGAAACCTAAATATAAAAACTGCTACTGTAGAGGAACGCTTCAACCGAGCAGAAGAAAATTTGGTGAGCCAAGTGGGATTTGTGTACCTGTCAATACCACCAAGTATCATGAATATTGGGTGAAAAAATTTTTCTTGGTATTTCGGAAACTCGTAGTTTTCTTAGAAGCTTGGTAACCCCTCTCAATGAAAGTGCTTTTCCACAGTCTCTGCTTAGGGCTACTTGAAGCGGAAACAAATCATAGAGACAAAACTGAGCACTCCTTTATTTTGTCAACTTTCAAAGAGCTACTACAAACAATATTGGATTTAGTGTTCCAAATTCATCTGTCTATATAGGAGAGAACAGAGCGAAACCGAAAATAAAAACTGCTATTGTAGACGAATGCTTCAACCTAGAAGAACAAATTTGGTGAGCCAAGTGGGATTTGTGTACCGATCATCACCACCAAGTATCATCAAGATTGGGTGAAAAAATATTTGCTGGTATTTCCGAAACTCGTTATTTCTTAGAAGCTTGGCAACCCCTCTCAAAGAAAGTGATTTTCCACAGTCTGTGCCTAGGTCTACTGAAAGAGGAAACAAAACATAGAGACAAAACTGAGAACTCCTTTATTTTGTCAAGTTTCAAAGAGCTACTACAAACCATGTTGGATTTAGAGTTCCAAATTCATCTATCTATATAGGAGAGAACAGAGGGAAACCTAAATATAAACACTGCTAAGGTTGACGAACGCTTCAACCTAGAAGAACAAAATTTGGTGAGCCAAGTGGGATTTGTGTACTGATCATTTCCACAAAGTATCATCAACATTGGGTGAAAAAATATTTGCTGGTATTTCGGAAACTCGTTATTTCTTAGAAGTTTGGCAACCCCTCTCAATGAAAATGCTTTTCCACCGTCCGTGCCAAGGGCTACTTGAAGAGGAAACAAACCATAGAGACAAAACTGAGAACTACTTTATTTTCTCAAGTTTCAAAGAGCTACTGCAAACCCTGTTGGATTTAGAGTTCCAAATTCATCTATCTATTTAGCAGAGAATAGAGTGAAACCTAAATATAAAAACTGCTACTGTAAACGAACGCTTCAACCTAGAAGAACAAAATTTGGTGAGCCAAGTGGGATTTGTGTACCGATCATCACCACCAAGTATCATCAAGATTGGGTGAAAAAATATTTGCTGGTATTTCGGAAACTCGTTATTTCTTAGAAGCTTGGCAACCCCTCTCAATGAAAGTGCTTTTCCACAGTCTGTGCCTAGGTCTACTGGAAGAGGAAACAAAACAAGAGACAAAACTGAGAACTCCTTTATTTTTTCAAGTTTCAAAGAGCTACTACAAACCATGTTGGATTTAGAGTTCCAAATTCATCTATCTATATAGGAGAGAACAGAGGGAAACCTAAATATAAACACTGCTAAGGTAGACGAACGCTTCAACCTAGAAGAACAAAATTTGGTGAGCCAAGTGGGATTTGTGTACTGATCATTTCCACAAAGTATCATCAACATTGGGTGAAAAAATATTTGCTGGTATTTCGGAAACTCGTTATTTCTTAGAAGTTTGGCAACCCCTCTCAATGAAAATGCTTTTCCACCGTCCGTGCCAAGGGCTACTTGAAGAGGAAACAAACCATAGAGACAAAACTGAGAACTACTTTATTTTGTCAAGTTTCAAAGAGCTACTGCAAACCCTGTTGGATTTAGAGTTCCAAATTCATCTATCTATTTAGCAGAGAATAGAGGGAAACCTAAATATAAAAACTGCTACAGTAGACGAACGCTTCAACCTAGAAGAACATAATTAGGTGAGCCAAGTGGGATTTGTGTACTGATCATTACCACCAAGTATCATCAAGATTGGGTGAAAAAATATTTGCTGGTATTTCGGAAACTCGTTATTTCTTAGAAGCTTGGCAACCCCTCTCAATGAAAGTGCTTTTCCACAGTCTGTGCCTAGATCTACTTGAAGAGGAAACAAAACATAGAGACAAAACTGAGAATTGCTTTATTTTGCCAAGTTTCAAAAAGCTATTGCAAACCATGTTGGATTTAGAGTTCAAAATTCATCTGTCTATATAGGAGAAAACAGAGTGAAACCTACATATAAAAACTGCTACTGTAAACGAACGCTTCAACCTAGAAGAACAGAATTTGGTGAGCCAAGTGGGATTTGTGTACTGATCATTACCACCAAGTATCATCAAGATTGGATGAAAAAATATTTGCTGGTATTTCGGAAACCTGTTATTTCTTAAAAGCTTGGCAACCCCTCTCAATGAAAGTGCTTTTCCACAGTCTGTGCCTAGGACTACTTGAAGAGGAAACAAAACATAGAGACAAAACTGAGAACTCATTTATTTTGTCAACTTTCAAAGAGCTACTGCAAACCATGTTGGATTTAGAGTTCCAAATTCATCTATCTATATAAGAGAGAACAGAGTGAAACCTAAGAATCAAAACTGCTACTGTAGATGAACGCTTCAACCTAGAAGAACAAAATTTGGTGAGCCAAGTGGGATTTGTGTACTGATCATT